>NW_009921279.1:659-17612 GCF_000696875.1 Nestor notabilis | reverse complement strand
AAGTCCCTGTGGTGCACATAAAGAATTTGTCAGGGAAGACCGTCCGAGTTATTCGTGCTTCAGGTAACGGCAAACCCACTTGTGGGGTTGCTTTTGCTCAGGGACCTGGATATACTTGGTGGGTAATGCAGGAAGATGGGGAAGTCTGACGTGTACCTCAGGGGGATTTAATTTTGGGGGAAAACAGCCAATGAACTCAATTATATGCTGTTGCCTGCTATATAGAACACTTTTATAGCCCACCAGCTAGATGTCTTCAAGTCAACAGCAACCGACCCTGACTTCCCTCCCGTCATCACCCCAACAAAGAATGAATTTGGATGAAACCGGATGAGCTCAGCAGTGACCAGACGAGTTCAGCGGTGTCATCAGCAGGCAACAACCCAGCACTACACACCATCCCTCCTGCCCTGGAAGACTGTGACAAGAGATGGAGCCTGACATCATGGACTGGATGAATTTAGGAGCTTTATAGGGATTGATCCATGGACTAAGGAATGATATCTCTTTCTTTGGGTGTCGGTGTCTAAATATATATATATATATGAGACAAAAGCGATGGTATATTGAAAAATGTGGGATCTGAGCATGACGTTAATGGTATGGAATAAGAGATGGATACTGTCCTGGGTTCAGCTACAGCAGTCATTTTTTCTCAGTAGCTGGTGCAGTGCTGTGGTTTTGACTTTCAGTCTGGGAACAACGGTGGTAACACCGATGTTTTTAGCTGTTGCTAAGTAATGTTTATTCTGACCAAGGACTTTCTCAGTCTCATGCTCTGCCAGGGAGGAGAGTAAGCAGGGAGGAAGCAGAGACAGGACACTTGACCCAAACTGGCCAAAGGGGTATTCCATACCACAGCACGTCATGCCCAGTATATAAACTGGGGAGAGTTGCCCGGAAGGCCCAGATCGCTACTTGGGTGGGGCTGGGTATCGTTTTGCGGGTGGTGAGCAATTGTGTGCTCTTCTCTTGTTATTTCCCTTATCATCATTATTAGTGGTAGCAGTAGTGGTTTTGTATTGTACCTTAGTTACTGGACTACTCTTAGTTACATTCTTCCGATTGTCCTCCCTGTCCCTCCGGGAGTGGGGAAGGAAGAAGTGGGGGAGTGAGTGAGCTGCTGCGTGGTTGAGAGTTATTGGCTGGGCTTAAAGCACGACACGCTTAATCAGAAAGTGACTTGAAACAAGAGAGAGAATTATTTTTTTTTTTTTTTTTCAAATTTAATTAGAATTCCCATGGAGTCAGCATGTCCATACCTTGAGGGAGGGACTGACTCCTATCAGTTGACAACAAACCATCTGGTTTCATTAGAAGAAACATTGATAGAGTTTCCAAGTTTCCTTGACCAGAGGAAGGGACCATGGGTTTATTTATTTATTGAAAAAGACGCGAAGATCACTTTATCACTAGAATCACACTGTTTATGCAGTTTTGTTTAAAACTCCACTTCTGAGAAAGAGAAGCTTCCAACACTTTAGTTAACATTCTGTATTCTACGCTTACCACAAGCCTGGGTATGGCATGACAGTTGCATAAAAAGGGAAAAGCATGAACAGGTTGCCCCCTTCCCGTACAAATGCAGCCTCAGTGATGGTAACATCCACAGACTTGCCACTGCCTCTTAACAATCTGTACCAGGGTGTGACTTCTGGCAACAAATAGACCAGGGACATGTCTGGCTCATGTCAAGGAAGAACTGGTGGTACAGAGATGTGCCAGCTCACTAGTGCCAGGAGCCTTTGAGGTAAAGGGAGAAAGCCATTCCTTGTGATTTGAGTGCTGCTTCTTTGGTCTCAAAGGAGACTATTGAGAAGGTAGTTTTTTAAATCATATGGGCAAGCTGTATAGGCATGTTAAAAAAGAGGCTAGCAAAGTGATCTTTTGGGCTTAAAAACTCTGTCTCCAATTGTCTGCTGGAATAGTAAAAGGTACTTAAAAATGCTAACAAGGTTTTGATTTTTATTTATTTTTTATCCAGTGAATCATTCCTATAAAGCCTTTGTTATTGTTTGAAATACTTCGGGCTTTGATAAAATGGTTTGAAAAGAAATAAATGCTTCAATTCAAAGGTTATGACTAGACTGCTAATAAAAGAGAACAAGAGACCAATCCCTGACTCAGTGGCCCAGTGGCACTGATAGGTCACATTCCACCTGTTTAAAGATAGCAGCTCTGTTGCAGATTTATCTCAGAGACAGCTGACTGAAGCAATTCAGACCTGAAAATTCAATGGGGTAAGCAATCAAGTACTTTAGTGTTCAAGCTTACTCCCCAGCCATCTTTTTCAGTCATATGGGCTGGAACCAAGAGAACATTGTTAGAATTCTTTTCATTTTGTGTTAGAGATGAATGAGGGAATTGAGATTTTCATGTTCAACATTTTGCACTTTTTTTTTTTTTCAGTGGTGGAGGGATAGATGAAAAAATAATAATAAATAAATAAATAAATCCAGTGCCATCGAACTATATTTTTCCTTTAAATGGATTTTAATTGTATTTTTTCATTTAACATTGTTTTGACGAAAAATACATAAACATGTGAGCTAAAATACTTTATTTCACTCTAAATTGTTAGACAAATAGTTCTCAGTAATACCAGTAAATGATTCCCTTGAAAAAGGGGAGAAAAAAAGTCTTAAAGGAATTGCAGTATAAATATTTTCCACATAATAGATCTCTGTGTTTGTCAGGGTTTATGTATTATAGATGTAGAGAGCTAAACAATCGCTGCATTCACAGGTGGAAGCAATATTAAACTATTTCTAAATTTTACCTTTTTTTTTTTTTTTCAAAGCATGATAGGAGCAAAGGCAGCAGTCACTGTCAACATTCAGTTCTGAAATTTACTGAGACTGAGGAGGATTTCGAAATCACAGCAAAGGACCACATCAGCTAACTATATGAGGTCCCCATGCAAAGCTGTAGCCAAGGGAACAAATACAACCTTCAACAGAAATAGGATGCCAGAAGTGTTTAACAGAATCACAGAATCAGTAGGGCTGGAACGGACCTCTGGAGATCATCTAGACCAATGTCTCTGCCAAGGCAGGGCCACCTAGAGCAGCTTACACAGGGACATGTGCGGGTGGGTTTTGAATGTCTCCAGAGACGGAGTCCCCACAACCCCCCTGGGCAGCCTGTTGCAGTGCTCTACCACGGTCAACATAAAGAAGTTCTTCCTCATACTGAGGTGAAACTTCTTGTGTTTTAGTTTATGACCATTGCTCCTCATCCTGTTGCTGGGCACCACTAAAAAGAATCTGCCACCATTCTCCTGACACCCACCTTTGAGATACTCATATGTATTAATTATATCCCCTCTCAATCTTTTCTTGTTGAGACTAAACAGGCCCAGGTCCCATAATCTTTCCTCTGAAGTAAGTGTCTTGGCTTCAGTTGTAGCAGTCATTTTTCTCCTTCTTAGTAGCTGGTGCAGTGCTGTGTTTTCAGCTTTAGCTCAAGAACAACACTGATAACACTGATGTTTTTAGCTGTTGCTAAGTAATGTTTACTCCAATCAAGAACTTCTTCAGTCTCATGCTCTGCTAGTGAGGAGGGGCACAAGAAGCCCGGAGGAAGCAGAGGCAAGACACCTGACCCAAACTAGCCAAAGGGGTATTCCATACCACAGCACATCATGCCCAGTATATAAACCAGGGGAAAGTTACCTGGAAGGCCCAGATTGCTGCTCTGGTTGCGCTGAGTATTGATCAGCAGGTGGCGAGCAATTGTATACTCTCTCATTGTTATTTCCCTTATTATTATTGTTGGTGGTAGCAGTAGTGGTTTTGTATTATACCTTAGTTACTGGACTGTTCTTATCTCAACCTGTGGGATTTACATTCTTTTGATTCTCCTCCCCATCCCTCTGGGAGCAGGGGGAGGAGTGAGAAAGCAGCTGCGTGGTTCTGAGTTACCGGATGGGCTTAAACCACTACAGAAAGATGCTCCAAATCCCTGATCATCCTTGTGGTTCTCCACTGGACCCTTTCCAGTAGCTCCTTGTCTTTCTTGCACTGAGGAGCCCAAAACTGGACACAGTATTCTAGATGTGGCCTCACCTGGATCAACGAGACGGGGAGGATCACCTCTCTTGACCTGCTGGCCACACTTCTGGTGCACCCCAGGATACTATTTGCCCTCCTGGCCACAAAAGCGCACAGCTGGCTCATAGTCAACATCATTTACCAGTACTCCCAGGTCCTTTTCAACTGAACTGCTCTCTACTTGAGCATCTCTCTCACGAGAAAAGGCTGAGAGAGCTGGAACTCTTCAGCATGAAAAAGAGAACGCTCAGGGGAAGTCTTCAATGCATATAAGCCTGATGGGAGGGAATTAAGAGAGAAGCAGGACCATCACACTAGTCTCCAATGACAGAGCAACTGGCACATATTAAAGGACACAAAATTATTCCTGAACGCATCAAAACATTTTGTTTAATCTGAGGGTGGTTAAACACCGTAAAGCTGCCCAGAGAGGTTATGAAGTCTTTACCTGTGGAAGCGATCAAAACCCAGCTGATCACATCCTGAAGATAGTTGTAAATGGCTCAGTGTCTTGGTGGAGATCAGTAATGAGTGATGTTCCCTCAGGGTCTGTATTAGGACCAGTACTGTTTAATATCTTCATCAGTGACACAGACAGTGGGATTGAGTGCACCCTCAGTAAGTTTGCAGATTGACACCAAACTGAGTAGTGTAGTTGACACACCTGAGTGACAGGATGTTGCTCAGAGGTACCTGGACAAGTTTGAGAAGTGGGCCCATGTGAATCTCCTGAGGTTTGACAAGGCCACCTGGGTCACAGTAACCCCCGTTACCAATACAGGCTCAGGGATGAAGGGATTGAGAGCAGTCCTGTGGAGAAGGACTTGGGGGTACTGGTGAATAAGAAGTTGGACATGAGCTGGCAATGTGCACTTGCAGCCCAGAAAGCCAACCGTATCCTGGGCTTCATCAAAAGGAGGTTGAGGGAGGTGATTCTGTCCTACTACTCTACTCTTGGTAAGATGCCACCTGAAGTATTGCATTCAGGTCTGGAATCCTCAACACAGGAAAGACATAGACCTGCTGGAGCAGGTCCAGAGGAGGGCCGTAAAGATGATTTGAGGGATGGAACACCTCTCTGTGAAAGGCTGAGAGAGTTGGGGTTGTTCAGCTTGAAGAAGGCTCTGGGGAGACATTATTGCATCCTTTCAGTACTTAAAGGGGCTTATAAGAAAGATGGAGGCAGGCTTTTTAGTAGGGCCTATTTCGATAGGACAAGTAGCTTTAAGTGGCTTTAAACTGAACGAGTGTATATTTAGACCAGACATAAGGAATACATTTTCCAGGATGAGGGTAGTGAAACACTGGAACAGATTGCCCAGTGGGATGGCAAATGCCCCATCCCTGGAAACATTCAAGGCCAGGCTGGATGTGGTTCTGGGAAATCTGATCTAGTTGAAGATGTTCCTGTTCATTGAAGGGAAGTTGGACTAGATGACCTTTAAAAGTCCCTTCCAACCTGAGCTATTCTGTGATTCTGTGGTTTTATGGTTGTGGACAACTGGCTCTAGCGCTTTGTCAGATGATGCAAGCAATATCTTTAAATCTTCTGGCCAAGTATCACAAGAAGATATTGTGCTAGAAGAATGATCTGCCACTATTTTAAATATTTCTGCCTTGGCTGGGTATTTCCACAGCTGAATATCACTTGTAATGTTTGTAGCTCTCTCTGTATATGTTGTGTTACTGAAATATGAAGAATTGAACTTTATTAGTAATATTTAAATTACATAAATTATCTATATTTATAAATTAAATACATAAACTTAACTGGTGGTGGTGGTGGTTTTACTTTTGCCTGTCCTGTGGAAAGTGAAAAGAAGATGTGATTGAAGATCCTCTTCGTTCCTTTAAAAATTTCATTTTAGAAGCATGAGTCCTTGCACCTGAGAGTTCATGAATAGGTGGCTTCAGAAGCTCATAAAAACATTTGCTGTTGAACTAAGAAGCTTTGTATGCTGAGTACCTCAGATTAGACTCTCTCCCAGTGTTAGCGTATTCAGCTTGTCAAGAGGCTTCATCATTTCCTCTAACGAAAAACAGATTCTTTACGTATTTGTTCTGTGATAATTTTTGTGGTCTGATCCACACACTAACTGGAGTGCAAGGACATTTGGTTGGATACACAACTGAAACATTCTTCATAGTGGATGTTGTTTTTCATTAAATAGGAGAGGATTTTTTTATTTTTTTCCCCGTAATACGTTGATAAAACGAAACACATATCAGGGTTGAATTACACGGTCACAGTCATCACAAAAGTAATTACCATTGTGTACCTGTGCTGCTGAGGGTCTACACAGATGAACAATGCACTTTAAGAGTACACTTTTGTCTTTTAAGTTGGGCTCCTTCCATAAGCCATCGGAAGAAGATCTTTAAACAAGTTATTAAGGTCAGGGTTCTTTTGAATAATGTTCCAATGTTTCCCTGATAATTGCTTGGATTCTGCCTAGCGATTCTTTAACCTAGTGACATTGCTAATAGAAAGTTATTTGTGCTTTGATACACAGTTGTTTCAATAAGAGCTCCACTCAGGCTTTCCTAACTCCAGGTTTATTCTAGACATGAGGGAATTATACTTAAGAAAAGAACCTATAAAATAAAAAAAACTTCTCTCTGAGCCTATCAGACCTTTTCAATAAAGGCCTTTATGTTAGAGAATCTCTTGAATATAAAATGTTATTTAATCAGTAAGTCTCAGCTTTTATTAAAGGTGGCAATTTTTGTATTATTATTATTTTTTGCTTGTGAATAGGTGTATTTTCTATGATAGGCAATATTTCATCTTGAAACTTGTTAGTAAAACCATGTATCAAAATAATATTCCTATTTTCCATTACATTCAATATGGAGATGAAATGTTTTATGAATTTTTCTCTGCACCTGTCAAAATAAACAAAATATAATTTCCAGGATAATTTGTAATGAATTTTAAACTTTATGTTTTTCTTAGCAAGTTATATTTTCATATTTTCAATGTGGAAACAAGGAAGATTCATGTTATGTTTTTCTCTGCATATAAAACATGTCCCTTTGACTGGAATAAATGAGAAAGCTTATGGAGTAAAGTACCATTTGCTGCAAGTCAATGTATCATGGTGTGACCCTCTGAATTTTGCTGCAGTAAGATATGTAAGATATACTAAGTAATGCTGAAATTATTACTTGTATATATTTTCAAATAAAATAACTTGCATATTAATTACACTTCCCCACTTATTTAAATGCTATTCTCAATATATTTGGTTTTGTAAGAGAAACTCCGTTTAAAGCCTGTATTTTGATTTATGATGACAAAAATCAGAAAAAGATCAGTAAGTTTACTCCAACACAAACAGCATTTTATTCTTTATTCCAGTGCTAGAATTCTACTTCCTCATTTGGGAGAGACCCCCAGAGATGTCCCTGTGGAATGAAGAATGTACTTTTCATTGTCTTGACATTAAAAACAAAACAAAGTACAGAAAGAGAACAGTTCTAAGTGATACAAATAACAGTTATGACTAAAATGCTTGGAGAAAATATACAGAAGGGCACTAAAAGTACTTGTATAGGATCTGAAAAAGTAGGGTTTGAAAGAAGCAACTTAAAAGAAAATACATCTATTCCCTGATTTCTAAACCTGTTATTAAGACTGAGACTGTCCATAATCTTTGGATGTGTGACATAAGCCAAAGACTCAAATGCTAAATTAAATTGTCCAAACCATAGTGATCCTAGTCAAAAACTAAAGATAAAGAAAATACACCTTCTAAGTACAAAACTGGGAGAAGGTTTATCTTCTGAAATCCAGAGCACAAACTAATCGTTGGTGTAATCTGAATTCAGTCAGTTGGAGTTATCCCAGAAATGAATATTACCCAATTTGTTGAAGATATGGTACTGTAAATACTGCACTGTATCAGGGATACATCTGTTCAGCAAGTGCCTCAGCTAGATAGATGAAAGGCTCTTTCCCATCAGCTAAAAGCAACCTAAACACTTAATTCAGACCAACCCATTCTGTCAGGGTTCAGAACTGGCCTTCAAAAACACCACCTCAGTATTTTTCACTTGGAGTTAGGTAAGGCATTTAAAATTTTATTTAAAAAAAAAAAAAAAAAAGAAAAGAAAAATGACCAAAGCTCAGAAAGGAATAAAGGTAGGAGGGCAGAATGAAGGTGCATTCACAGTACAACATTCAGTCACTAACAGTCTGATCTTCAAAGGATTTCAACCAAGCCATTAAAATAGGTTAGTTTTTAATGAGAAGGTATACAAATGCCCAGTATAATTAGACAGTGGGCTCTGAGGATTTACAGGACTTACGAATTTTTGAAAGAGAAGAAATAGCTGAGCAAACTGAGTTTAGCAAGTACTGTCCCTAATATTTTGCACAATCTACATCTGCAAGTTGTTTTAATATTGTTATAGTTTAACCCCAGCCATCAACTAAGTACCACAGAGATGCTCACTCGCTACCGCTCTGGTGGGATAGAGGAGAGAATGAGAAGGTAACAGCGAGAAAACTCATGAGTTGGGAAGACAAAACACCATCACTCTGAATGTCCCCTCTTTCCTTTTTATTCCCCTGGTTTTATACTGCTGAGCATGACATCATATGGTATGGAATATCCCTTTGGTCAGTTGGGGTCAGCTATCCTGGCTGTGTCACCTCCCAGCTTCTTGCACACCCCCAGCCTAACATTACACTTGACTCTGTGAAAGCACTGCTCAGCAATAACTAAGACATCCCTGTGTTACCAACACTGTTTCCAGCAAAAATCCAAACCATATCCCCATACCAACTGCTATGAAGAAAATTAAGTCAATCCTTGTCAAACCAGCACATTCTCCACCCCTTATTCCTTGCCATTTATGTCATACTCAGGTCCCACAGTTTTCAATAGATCCTTATTATGTCCACCCACACCCTTCCCATCCTTTGATATAATATACAGATATCATTCTCTTAGTCTATAGACCACTCCTGTGAAATGTCTGTAAAATTGTCCACAAGTGTCTACAAAATGTCCATTGAGTTCAATTAGTCTATGACATTGGGGTCCATCTGTTATTGGGCTCACTCAGGACAGGAGAGGTGGTGTGCTGCCTGGAGTTACTGAGCACAAAAGCCAGCTCAGGCCAGGACACTGCTGCATTTGCACTGCTTCTTGCAAGGCTTGTCCTCCGTTTGTTCAGGTGGTTCCTACTATAGTAAATCCTGTAACATGCAACTCTGGGTTACATCAGTCGAAAGGTATGTCCAGTACAATTTCTACCCCTTGTCCCTTTGGACCAGGTTATAGGGTTTAACATTGTAATTAAGTCTTCCCCTTGCTCCTAGCCTGGCTAGAAACAAGGGGTTCCTGCTGTTTTAGTTCCCATAACATGCAACTCAAATCCCAGGTTACAATAATTTAAAGGTATTTCAATTACAGTTTCCAGTGCTGGCCCCTTTGGACCAGACCATTGGGTCTGCATTTATACCTGCTCGAGCTTGTATTTATCCACAGACTGCAGTTCCTTAGGGGTATACCTGCTCCAAATGGAGTCTTATCTGTGACCCACAGTCTCTCCAGAGGTATACCAGCTGCAGTATAGACTTAGCCACAGCCACAGTCGACTTGGGGTGTGCCTGTTCCAGCATGCAGCCTTCTCCATGAGCCACAATGCCTTCAGAGATATTCCTGTGCTTACCCACAGCCACAGTTCCTTCAGAAGCAAACCTTCTCCAACATGGCCTTACCCCTGGTTGCAGTCCCTCCAGGGGTGTACCTGCTCTGTTGTGGGCTTATTCACGGACACATGATCTGAGGTGCTCCAGCATGACTTCATACACAGGCACAGATACTTCAAGGTGTACCTGCTGCAGCATGGACATAACCACGACACTTAAAGATGCACTTGCTCTGGCACGGGCATATCCATGATCATAGATGCTTCAGGATTACTACTCCTGTGTGGACTCATCTGCAGGTCACAGTCCCTTCAACTCGAGTTCACACTGGAGTTCCAGCTTGTCCAGTACAACAGCAGCAAAACAGCCCTGGCATCAGCCAGCCATTGTATCACCGTTGCTGTTATCCAAATGTTCCCAGGCACAGCAGAGCAAAATGATAAGCAGTACAGCAGTACAGCAAGCATTGTAAGCAAAAAGCAACCACTAACAAGCACTAGACTACACTATACAGTAAGGCAAACAATCCCCATGGCAAGCACAGCAGCTTGACAATTAATAGCTAGACAGCAATAACAGGTACAAATTTACTTTAGGACATTCCAGCCAAATCTGTGTTAACTCAAACCTTTCAAGCCCCACACTGAGTGCCAAAAAGGACTATGCTGGTTTGATCCCAGCCAGCAACAAGCACCACACACTCACTCACTCACTCCCCAGCAGTGGGATGGGGGAGAGAATAAGGGTAAAATGAGAAAACTTGTGGGATGAGATAAAGACAGTTTAACAGGTAAAGCAAAAGCCACAGGCACAAGCAAAGCAAAACAAGGAAATTAATTCACCACTTCCCATTGGCAGGCGGATATTCAGCCATCTCCAGGAAAGCAGGGCTCCATCACACATAACAGTTACTTGGGAATTCAAATGGCATCACTGTGAATGTCCCCCTTTTCCTTCTTCTTCCCCAGTTTTATACTGCTGAGTATGACACCATATGGTATGGGATATCCCTTGGGTCAGCTGGGATCAGCTGTCCCGGATCTGTCCTCTCTCAACTTCTCGTGCATCCCCAGCCTACTCACTGGTGGGGTGGGGTGAGAAGCAGAAAAGGCCTTGACTCTGTGTAAACAGTAACTAAAACACCCGTTATCAACAGTTTTCATCACAAATCCAAAACACAGCCCCATACCAGCTACTGTGAAGAAAATTAACTCTATCCCAGCCAAGACCAGGACAAATATGTATGCTTTGAACCTTGTGAGGCACTGCAAAGCAACAGTTCCTTCCTCACTAGCTGTTTCATAGGACAATCTTGCTATGGATTGTACTAGATCCTTTCATCTTCTTTCCCCACCATTCTCCCACAGTGAAAGCTATCCTTTTTGTTTACTAGACAATCTGCCATGTATGCTTTACATATGTAGGAAGCAGTTTAGTAGGGTCAGTAAGTGAAAGCAAGGCAGTGCTTTCATGGAGGATTTTTTTTCCCTTTTTTACTACTATGCAGTTAAAAACCTCACAGTTTTGCACAAATGCATCTTTTACTTGAAATACTGATAATTCCTTCTAGTGAACAACACCTTTTAGTTCTAGAAAGTAACAAAGATTTATAGTGGATTAAAAAAAAATTAAAAAATATTTTTATAGACAGGCAGAACCTTTAAAAGATATTTTGCTCAGGCATATATGAAGCTTATTGCATTGTTAGAGTTATTATGCTTCTCTCTGACTTAATCTAGTTCTTGAGCTGTGGGGTTTTTTGTTTTGTTTTAGGGGTTTCTTTTTTTGTCTCATGGGCCCTTTTCCTTTACTTTTCTTTTGTTTTCCAAGCCTA
Organism: Nestor notabilis; assembly: GCF_000696875.1. Lineage (NCBI taxonomy): Eukaryota > Metazoa > Chordata > Aves > Psittaciformes > Psittacidae > Nestor > Nestor notabilis. The sequence continues at coordinate 6,064 of NW_009921279.1, read as the reverse complement.
GATCTGATGGTCTCCTTCCTGAGCTCCCTGTCTTTCTCTCTTTCTTTCCTTATGAGAAGGTTTTTGCATGTAAGCATTTACCAACTTTCTTTATTTTTAGCAAATGAAAGAGCTGAATGCATTTTTTAATACATTTTTAATGGCCATTGCTGACAGACAAGACACTTTGTTGGTATTGTCTTGCATTGCTATTATGTTAAAAACTTATTTTTATCAATACCTATTGTGCTATCCAGTTAAAATGACAAAGTCTCCCACACTGAGCAAATTGAGCGAGCTTTTCACTTCATTGAAGAAAAGGACTAGTTCTGGCTGCAATGACTTTTTTTGGAGAGGAGGAGTCATTGTTCACATTCTATTGACTCTATAGTTCCTCTTAAATATTGTTCATGTATTATTAAGAGAAAATTCATCTCTAGTGTAACTAGATAGGAAGTTTCTTCAAGCACTGTTCCACTTCAAGTATTTGTTGATGAGACTTAGTCTTCTGCTGCCACCTATAGACACGATTAAGTATTGCTGGATGGTGTGCCTCACATATAACGCAAATAACGCTGGCATACGTTCATTATGTAGTTGCAGAGACATTTCTTCAGTTTCCTGTATCAGCATAATTTATTCTATAAAATATCGCGTAGAAAGCCTCTCACGTAGAGGCACTGTGAGGGAAATTGAAGAACTGGGCAAAACCATTCTCATGGTTTACTTGTACTTTTCTGCGCAGGATGAACATACACTAGTCCATTTATTCTCTCTCCCAAAGAGAAAAGTGCTCATTCATTTAACTGCATACATCAGTTCTGTTCTGTGTCTGGTCTATTGTTTGTAGTGCCTTTTGTGTTCAACGTAGCTTCTAGTTATAGGGTTTTCTTGCATCTCACTCGAAGCTGGTGAAATACGTGAAAAACCTTCCATATGTCCTTCATGCTCATCATTCTTTTGCTGTATCAGCCTGGAAGAAAAATTCAGTACAGTGGTTTCCTCTCTCATTTGTAACACATAGCACAGATGAAATTCTGCCAGGGTGAAGTATTAGTGCACCAACCTCCTGGAGCTGTAAATCTCACAGCAGGCACTGCACAGATATGTCACTATGATCCACCATCCACTGAGGCTTGAGATCAAAATGCGTCTTCTTCACCTGTTCCATCTAAGGAGTCTTACTTGTCCCACTGGCAGAAACAAGCTCCTGATACTCATTCAGACCAGAGCATATTGTACTAAAATAGCCACAATGCACCTTGAGGTAAACTCTTTCCTATGAAAAAAAAACAACCAGCCTAAGAAACTGTGAATACTGACAGGCAATGGGTAATTTGTGTGTGTTTGTTGAGGGAGGATGTGTGTCCAAAACTGAATTTTTGAATTCTCAAGAAGAAGCCTGCTACATGCTAGTTGCGAGTAGTATGGACTAGTTGTAAATATTATATAACTTGGACTACACAAAGGTGGCACTTCTTGAATCCTTCATTTAATAAAAAAGCATGAGACAGAACCATCAGCTAGGACACTAAGCAGACACTGTTTCTGCACATAAACTTTTTAGATAGGGAAAGCTGGAGATTCGAGGTTCTGAAAAGTAAAGGTGGGGGGAGGGGAGGAAGTTACCAAAACCAAGAGGAGGCTTCAGGGAACCGGAGATGACCTGGAAAGAATATCCCTGCTTGAGAAGCAAGTGAATATCCTGGATGTCAGACAAAAGAAGGAGAAGGCGGTATGAGAATGCTCAGGCACTTTGCCTGATGACCCCAAGACTGGTAACTGTCAATAGCAGCAAACTGTGGGAGACAATGGAAACTATTTGATTATTGCCAAAGAGAAGTAACTGCTTGGCTGGAGAAGAAACAGTTAAAGAAGAAACAAAGTACAATCAAGCAGAGCAACCCAACTGGCTGAAGAGGAGAGAGCATAAGATACCAAGACACCTGGCTGAGGAGGAGAGAGCATGAAGATAAGAGACTGGCTACTCTGGGAGTGGTTGTGAGAAAGCGAGCAGTGTTAAGAAACAAACTATAAGTCAGGAACTAAACATGATAGGCTACAAATAGAATGGTATAAAAGCTAGAGCAATAGGCTAAAAATAACTGTTGTTAGAATGGTATAAAATGTTAGAGCAGTAGGCAATAAAGAGATTCACTGCATGAAGATGCTCTGGGTCCGTGCCTTCATCCCCTCAGCAAACTTCTAAGACAGACTACTTTTTGCCTGATCTTCCCAGACCAGCATGAACCCCACTGAGGTGAGGGGAAGCTGAAATCTAGAGTGTAACACTGGGGAAACAGATTAACTGTGTGCCATAAATAAGTGAAGAGAAAGCCCTAATTTTGCTGGTTCTTAAATAGTCCCCAGTAACAAAATTCATCATAAACTAAAACCCCTTAAGTAAAAACATCATGTTTCAAATGAGCACTACAGATTAAATCAGCCTAGTGACTGTGATGGCAGATGAGGGACCTTCTGAGGAATCTAGAGCTGAAGAATCTTAGAAAGGCTACTAGACGTCTCTGTGCTTGGTGGGTAGAAAGAAACTCAAAATATGGTGAATTCACAGGCATTTTAATAAAATAGAGATTTTTTTCCAGATGAAAATATAACTGAGGGTGACATGTTTTTCCTACTAGACTTTTTTTATTCATCAAAAAAGACAAATTAAAAATAAACCCCCCTACTTTCATCTAAATTTTCTTCCTTGCTTACCTCTGAATTTTTACAGATTTCAAGGCCAGAAAGACCCATGAAATTTCTGATTAACCTTCTGCTTAGCATAATTTTTAACCCTGTTCACTGCTTTCTCATAATAACACATTTTCATAACTACGTTTATCGGATACTGTGACCTTCTTCTTGCCTTCTACCAGTCATCGTAGTTTAACACAAGAGGCATTTCATATACTACAGATTTTAATATGCATTTTGCTCAAGAAGGGCTCATTTGTAAACACAATTGGAATCCTAGTTTCTGGGTTAAATTTTACTTATAGATATGAATTTTGTCTAACATTATTTCAGTATTTCCATTTGGTGCTTTTTGTTTCAAAAAAACATTTTTCCTACTTAGAAATAACTTTTTTTTTTTTTTTTGTAGTAAAATCTAAGAAAAAATAGTGAAAAACCAGAAATAACAGATTTGCCACAGCAGGCTTTTATAAACATAGGTCTCGTACTATTGTTTTCTGCTTAATCCTATACTCAAAGAACATGAAAGAGTCAAAGTAGACACAAAAGTCCTCAAAGCATTAATAGGGCAAGATAGTATTTTCCACATTTTCTAGACATTATTATGTTAAATGTAAAACAAAACTTTGCTACTTTTTCATAAATCTATCCTTCTGTTGTGTTGGGGGTTTTGTTGAGGTTTTTGTTTGGTTTTTTTTCCAAATGATACCATTTTCTATTTATTCTCACAAATATTTATTAAAGGCTGATAGAAATTGTAAGGGCTAATTGGTGTATATTTTCATAAACATGTATACTACATATTTTGATTTTGTCATTTTGAAGTCAAATGAACTGCTACGTGAGAATGAATAATGTGCAGAAGGAGGGTCTGAACTATTCACTTTGATGGAAACAATGAAACCAATGTTATTTTCATAGGCAATAAATATTTTGCAAATTTGCAGTAATTAATGTCCAGACTCTGGTTCTTTTTTCAGATTCTTAACACAAATTCTTACAGACTCTTCAAGAAATGCTTCAAAGGTCAGGTTAAATATAATATGCTTAAATTATATTTGTTTCTTTTATGAAGTGAATAGTTTAAATCTATATTAAAAGTTTTGTTCCTTACTAGACAAAATGCTCATTCATAGCTCACCCCTCAACCATCTGCTTTGCCTGACAACTCGTCTCTATTAATCTTAACGAAGGAGTTAACAGTATTTCATCGGCATGGACTGAAGTACTCCTATCTACCATGAATAAGGTCTGAGAAATTAATCCTGGAGTAAGAACTGCAGTATTTGGCCCAACACCTATAAAATATGAAGAGATAATTCTTTCACAAGGAAGAAGAATTATTGTCTATTGTGTGTTGATGAACTCTGTGATGACTGCATTACACAGCACTCTGGATAGCAGTAAATGACTATTGTACTTGAGAAGTCAGATTTATTTTCCACATGTAAGACATTATTTTCATTCTTGGTCTTCAAGGACTCTTCATTCAGAATCTAAAATGTTTCATCAAACAGTGTAGCATCTGTTAAAATTATAATCACTCACATCAAGAATCTATATGAAAAGATATACTGTACTTTACTTCCTTTGTATTTATTGCCCCCCAAAATAGGTGTCTCAACAATTTGGGAGATATATAGCAGGGTTATGCGGCAGAAAAAAAGTGTTCTGCTTTTTTTCTCTTTGTTTTAGTTAACATCAGAAGTGCAGTAATGTTAATTTAGAAAAAGAAATAGGTTTTAACTGGTTTTATGGGCAATGCAGAAACAAAGTAATAAAGCAAGCATGTGTGCTTTTTTCATCTATTATGAATAGTGTTATTACCATGAAATATATTATGCAGACTTCAGTCAATTTTCATTGTGATTTGTGAGAAATTAAACCACTGCTTGTTAGCCTGAAAGTGGAGAAGGATCTTAAATTCTAGTAGGCCATGCTGTTGAATCTTGACTGTAGGTTAAAGATTCAGGAAGCCAAGAGGAGAAGAAAGAGAGGACCAAAGAATGCAAAAGATGTCTACTACCATATGACAATTGTTATTTTGGCATCCAGTAACCATTGGTTTTTTTAAAACCACACTGAAGCTCTGAATCTCTTTTTCACTGTCTGTTGTTGACTGGATCATTCTGTGTATATTTATTGTTAATTCTGGGACATGCTAATAAAAGACAAGAAAAGAAAGCAAAACCTGCTCTTTTTTCATGCAGCTTTCTTCTTCTCATATATTTGTTTTTCTCATTTTCTCTAAGGGTCATGAAAGTATTTTAAATTTCTTTGTGGAGAAGCAGTATAATCTTGAAACATACTACCTTTCAAACTGAATTCTTCCTGCATCCTAGGAAGTCCTTTTTCTTGAATGGAGGGAGAGAGGTAAGGAAAAATTTGGTCTTATAGAAAATCTTCAGGATTTGTACAGTCCCTTGATTTAAGTAATACAGCAATATGACTTCATACATCTTTGTATGAGAAACATGCAAATATGTAAGCACACAGTTATATTGGGGGCCTAAAATTTCTGATGTCTTGAGATTAGGAAGGACTTGCATGCACTTCAAAATTAATTCAAATTAAATTAAAATGTTTAAAGCATGTTTGCTAGCCCAGAAAATCAGTACAGAAGCCATATCTCAGTTTTGGGACAGATAGGGAAGAAGAAAGGAAAAGCCTAGGAAGAAAGAAATAACAAATTTTTTCTTTTTTTTTTCTTTTCTTTTTCTCTCCCCCCC
>NW_009921279.1:0-610 GCF_000696875.1 Nestor notabilis | reverse complement strand
AGTGTTGGAATTTCATCTGTGGTGGCTAATAGGTCTTCTACACCTCCTGGAAAGGAATCAGAAACCTTGCTTGACAAAGATCCTGAAGTTCATTGAAACATTAACAGCCAGCAAGCGAAAACCAAGAAGAAAGCGTGGTTTTGTGGCCTGAACCTCAGTGTTTTCCATATGCACTGATGGACATGAAATATGTAACACTTTTAAGGTCCTTTTGTCCTACTTGAGTATTACAAATTCCAAATTAGGCCACTTAGTTTGGAACAGACCTAAGCGTGGTACAATGAGTTTGCATATGATCCTATGAAGCATGAGTTTATTTTCTACTTACTCCAGATTGCAATTTTGATTTTGAAAACCAATGTAAATGTTTCTTAAAAACCTAGGAAATCAATGGGCACACCAAAATTTGAAAAATAAAACATGGTACAACTAAACTGTACATATGCTATACTAAAACAATTGGAAATGCCTCCCAAGAGGAAAAAAAAAAAAAATAACAAAAGATTAGAATCATAATCATAGAATGGTTTGGGTTGGAAAGGACCTTAAGATCATCTAGTTCCAATCCCCCTGACATCTGCAAGGACACCTCGCACTAAACCATGTCACC
>NW_009921278.1:26092-46818 GCF_000696875.1 Nestor notabilis | reverse complement strand
CGAGGCAAGGGCGGGCGTTCAAGGCAACGGGGCAGGGCGCTGCGCGTGGCTCTTCCAGCGGGCGGGAGCGGCGCTGCCCGGAGGAGGAGGAAGAGAAGAAGATAGAGGGAGAGGCGGAGGATGAGAAGGGAGGGCAGCTTGTCCCGAGGTATTGCTGAAGGGACGAAGCTGCTTTCCTGCGAGGAAGCAGGTGGCCGGCCGCCTGCCTGGGGGGGCCGAGGCTCTGCCCCGCGCACTGCAACGGGCACCGAGTGTGCTGCAGGCTGTGGAGGATGGGTGTACCACTGGGTGTTTGAAGTGTGAGGTTCCAGCCGTTCAGAGGCTAAGCCCTGGAGTCAGAAGCTGGGACCATGGGTGCTGCCTCTTTTCACCTGAACAGAGATCACTGCAGCCCATGCAGTGGGAAACTGGCAGAGTTGATATGGCTGTAGCATGGACACAAGGGGCAGATGGGAAGGTTTAGAAATGCAAGGACATTCAAATCATGTTCTTCAGGGTAAAGTATTTGTGTGGAATAAATGAGGCCTGGGCCATGCATTGAGTTCGACCGGAGGGGTGGGGTTTGTGGAGCAGAACCAAGGCAAAGCTTTGTGCTTGGGGAGCTGCGGTTGTCCTGTGCTGGGCTTGGGGAGAGGAGTCTTGGCCGGGAAATACCCATGGCCGTGTACATCCCCCAAGCCAAGCAGGAGCTGCCTGATTGGGCTTAATTATGTTGCCACTCAGCTTTGGGGTGCTTGACTGAAGAGCTGGTGTGGAGTCTTCTTTTCACAGCCGTGTTGCAAATATGCCTTTGCCTGTGGTCTGGTTTCTCTTGCTCTTTCCTCCCTGCTGCTTGCAGGGGGAGGAGGTGGCTGACTTCCAGAGAGGTCCCCCCGCCCTTGTACGTGTGAAAGTCTTGAGGGTCTAGGCTAAAGTGCACTGGCTCGCTCATTATTTTTCCTGTAGGTACCCATTTGCGGAGTTTGCTGGTGCGTCATGTTTGGCAGCCTAGACATGAATCTCTGCTTTCGTTTTCTTCTGGAATGGGCTGTAGTAATGCATCTTGTCTCTTGCAGCACTTTCTGGTGAGCTTGGAATGAAGATGAGGGGACTGGAGCAGGCTGGTTACCAAGTCTTCTTCTCTGCTATATACAGCTGGGTCCAGATCTTTGGTGACTTTCCAGCTATAGGTAAGAAAGTCCAGTTGTAAGAGTATTCTGAAGGTAAGAAGTTGAACTGAAATAAGACTTGGTAGGAACCAATGCCTTGTGTAGGTGACAGCTAGTCCAGATTTCACAAACTAGTGCAGCAGTACCTTGTATTCATGCTGTGATGTGGCTGCTGCTGCCTTGCCTGTCCAAAACAGATGTTCAGTTCCTTTACCTGATTGAAAGCCAAGTGTAGCCTTCCACCCTCCTAGCTTTTCCTAGGTGCGTATCCTCCAAGTACCTGTTCCTGACACCTCCCTGTGTCAGGAGTGTGTGTATCTGATGGGTTGGTTTGTACCCAGCTATGTGAAATGGGGACATTTACCTCCTTTCTCATCATTCCCTTTTTGTTGTTTTTGTTGCGATTGCTTGAATACACATGAAATCTGAGGGGGTTTTTTTGTTTGTTTTTTTGGGGTTTTTTTTTTAGTGCTTTTGTGGCAGTTGGAACTTAAATTATTAGTTAATGTAAATTGAGTTTAAAATGAATGAATTTTCAATGGAATTTAATTTGTCTGTACTCCTCTTCCCTCTTAATAGTTAATTCTTATTATCCTGCCATGAGGATCCATGTTGCTCTGGGGACACAGTTGAAGCACATGAAGCTTCTAGGGCTGGTGCACATTAATGGACCATAGACACACTTTCCTTTTCAGAAAGCACTGTGATGACCTTATGCAGGAGCATTTGTTTTCATGGTTCTTGCAGCTTTTGTTGTGTCTTTTCTCACTGGTGTCTTCCCAGTGGGATGCGGATGCACTAAAACCCTTGGCCAGGGAGCCAAACCTGGCTCTCTCTGCATCGCTCTCTGTCTCTTTCTCTCTTGTCTGGAGGTTTTAACCAGCCACACCCAGCTCTTCCAGGTGCAGTAGCCTTGATTTTAGCAAGATTCAGCAGAAATGATGGTTGCTCCTACCTTTTCCTGGATGCATATTGTCCAAGTGCCAGTCCCTGACACTTCCCATCTGTCTGACAGGTCTGTTTGCATCCAGCCACAAAAAAAGGAGAAATATACCAGTGTTGTAGGTTATTGTAGAATACCCTTTGATTTGAAAAACACTCGTGTTTGCTCAAAAGTGAGCAATATTCAACACAGTAATACCTTCCACTTGACTCATTTCGTAAGATTTCATGTATATTCTTGGATTGGCTGATGGCTCAAAGTTTATTGCTTTCTTCAAAGGTAATCTTTTTTCTTCCTCTCTGCCTTCCCAAGGTTAATGAACTTAGTAGGGTGAAGGGTTTCCCCTTTCTCCTTGGTAAGTACAGTGTTAGATCCGGTGCTTGTGGTAGCATCTCTCAATGGGGGAAAAACAAGCGAGAAGAATTTGTTCCCACTGGGGAGGCCAGCAGCAAGATTTGCAGTGGTTGTGGATCTTCACAGAGCAATATTGCACAGAGCAATATTGTTCCTGAGAGTGCTGTCCTGGGGAAACAGAATCATAGAATGATTTGGATTGGAGGGGACCTTAAAGCTCATGTAGTTCCAACCGCTCTGCCATGGGCAGGGAAACCTTCCACTAGACCAGGTTGTTCAAAGCCCCGTCCAGCCTGGACTTGAACACTGCCAGGGATGTTAAGACTTCGTGGTGTTTCATTCTCTAGTTACCCGCATCTGAGTTATAATTGGAAAATAATGGCGTGGCCACTTCATCTGCCGGTTCCCTCAGGACCCACGGATGCATCTTACCGCATTCCATGGACATGTGCACCTTCAGGTTCCCTAGATGGTCTTGAACCTGGTCTCCTGTAGTGGGTTGTTCTTCATTCTCATTCTTAAGTAGATCTATAAAGTGTATCTTGTTTAGCTAGTAGAACATGCATTGACCATGCTGGCTCACCTTTGCTTCAACTCACCTGGCACACCTTCAACTTCAAAGAATCCAATTTTCTAGCACAGTCCCTTACATACAGAATTCTAAAGCCTGCTTACAAGAACATGAGTAGTTCTGAATTTGTTTTCCGTAGCATTTGTACCACTAACAGAGAAACCACCCCATTTTTCTTCCAGCTTGTTACCTCGGTACAGTCCCCCAAAGAAGGAGGATTTGGGTCTTATTCCACGTGGTAATTCATGCAAATACCTAAGATGAAATTGCAGAGAGATGTTTTTAAAATGAAAGGGAAAGGTTTGAGCATCAAGTTTTTAAAATGTGGAAATACTTGTTTTTCTATCTATGTTTTATCATCTGAAATGGAGAACTTAAAAATAATTCCAAAACTGTGGCAACGCTTGGAAATCTATTGTTTAGTGATCAAGGCTGGCTCAAGTCTTTTCAGCTCAGTAATCTTTCCTGATTTCCTGTTGGTGTATGTGGCACTCTGCTCCAGGCATAGTTTGGTGTGCAGTGCAAGCAGAGTTCTCTCTTGCCTGCTCAGTCAAGGGCACCCTGTTTCTGGGCCAGCAGCACATGTTCCTCAAGGAAGGATCCTATGGTCACAGGAGCTGAAGCCTTGACTGTGCCAGCAGCCCAATGGTGTGAAGTAGCAGGGTGTTGCTGTTTGCATCTTCGTCAGGAGAATACTGCCAGGGCCTGGGGCTCTTACCTCTGAATAGTGCTTGATGTCATTGGTGTACATGTGGAACCTGTACCCTGGAAGACAGGTGGGAGAATGGGAGGAAAGGGAGGCAGGAGATGGCAGGGGTAGAAGCTCCCTGCACGTGGGTACAGCCAATGGAGAAGGTCTGCCCTGCTTCCCCTAGCCCATCAGGATGCATTCTAAACACCAAGAGAGAAAGAAGTCTTATCTTGCCTCATCCTTGTGCCTGTGCTCTACAAAGAGGGTGTTACCTGTGTACAGGGAGTGCTCTCTGATATTTTCTAGCTTCAGCCTGGAGAGCTCAGTTTAGTCTTCTGAGTTGGCACAGATGTGGACTTTGTGCTGCTTGTGCATCTCTTGTGTAGTGGGCAAACAGCAAGGACAAGATAAGAGTGACCACAGGAGCAGAGTTCCTGGACAAAATAGGAGCTCTCCAGGTGGTCATTTGAAGTGGCTAAGGGGAATGTTTTGGGAGCCACATTGTATCTTGACCAGAAGGGGCCTTCTGTGGGTGGGGTGTTTCTTCAAAGGCAGAGAAGTGGGTTGTGTGCCTGCACAAGTGCCACCTGTGAAGACTGAAAGCTCTAGGAAGCATTATGAGAGTTTGGCTGCTGAATTGACCAGTCCCTGTGCAATAGCCAGGAATCTGGGAAGAGGTGTTCATATCGGGTGCTGCTAGGCTGAACGCCAGCATGCTGTGTTTCCGTGCTGGCAATGTGCAGGTTCTTTAGTACAGCAAAAGTATTGAGAAATAAGGAATTTCCCAGGAATCCCTAGGAGGTGATGAATGTGGATGCATTCAAGAACTTCCACATAGCTTGTTAGGAATTACTATCTCCAGAAGATTGACAGGAATGTTGTATAGTGGGAATTCCTGTGTAAGAATAAAAATAACTATTTCACTTCTTTTTTTCTAGGATTACCTACAAAAAAGCATTGCAGCTTTGTAAGGATTTGAAGCATTGTAAGGATTGCATCACTAGTGGCCCTGAAGGAGCACTGGAGAGTCCTTCACCAAGTGGCTTTTTCTGCCTACCTTCCTGGAGTGGCTCATTCATGACCAGGATTTTTCAGGGAACTTGACTGTGTGTCTCTTTAGCAATGCTTCCTCACCAAGCTTTTGTTAGAATGTATCACCACATGACCCTGGCACCACTGCCTGGCACCAGAGGAGTCTTTCCCTGCCCGGTTTTTCTGGGGTGATTCCCTGGTTAGCCTTAAGTATTTCAGTGTGTTCCCTTTTTCTGGAATGCTTCACTGCCTGGCTTTATTTGGAGCACTTCACTGCACCACCTCGGAGGAGCTGTTCACCATAGTGCCTGCAGGACCCTATCATCACATCAGCATAGAGGAGCCTTTCATCATGCTCTGCTGGAGGAGCCCATGATCATGCCATGCTGAAATAGCTCTTCCTTTTGCTGCACCAGAGGAGTTACCATTATGCTGCACCAGAAGAGCTGTTCATTGTGCTGCCCAGGTCTTCTTGGAGCCCTTCATTGCTCAGTGCTGAAGCTGTCCATTACTGTGTGGCCCCATAGGAGCCCTTCATTGTGTTGGGCTGGTATAGTATGTATTCTAAAATTTGGTCTTCACTGTATTGTATGGTAAGGTCTATATCGTATAGTATGTATCATATGTATCTTACTATTTACATTGCATGTATCATATTGTTTCTATGTATTGTATATATAGTATTTAGTGCTGTATTGCATGTTGCATTTTATTTCATATTTTTGTATTGCATTTTCAATTTTATTTCATGTCTTTTATGTTTTGTATTTCCTGTATATTTCATTTTATGTATTCTTTCTATTTTGTATTGTACTGTGCACAGTGTATATGGTATGGCCTTTAATGTATAGTATTCATTGTATCGCATTGCCCTGGAGGAGCCCATTCTGGTGCCACCCCAGATAAGCTCTTCTCCATCATGCTGCGCACCTCTTCTCGGAGGCTTTTACTGCACTGCACCAATGGGAGCCCTTCATCATGCTGTGCTGGAAAAGCCCTGCATCACATCATTACTGCGGAGGCCTTCATTGGGCCATCTTCGAGGGTGCCTTCGTTGGTTTTCTTGGAGGAGCCTGTTGGCATGTCATCCTGGAGGAGGCCTTCATCACCTCACGCCAGAGGAGCCCCTCATTGTGCTGCCTGGAGGAGCTGTTCAACATGCCACACATTAGGAGCCCTTCCTTGCGCCTTGCCAGAAGAGCACTTCATTATTGTATGTTATGTGGTCTGGTATGTATGGTGTGGTATCTGTAGTAATGTATTGTATTTTGTATTGTGTATATTTCTGTTTGTGTTTTTTATAGCATGTATTGCATGTGTTGTCTTTTATGGCTTGTATGCAAAGGTTTTGTATTTATTGTATGTATTGTATGGTAAGTTATGTATTCTATGTTTCATATGTATCTTACTGGTTTTACTGTTTGCATAATTTTTTATATATATGTATAGTAATTTGTGTTTTTGTATTGCATTGCATGTTGTATTTGGTGTTCTAGGTTGTACTGTATTTTCAGTTTTATTGTCTTCAAATTTTGCTTTTCTTGTATTCCATTTTATGTATTGTATTCTGTTTTGTATTGTACTGTGCACTGTATAAGTGGTCTGGGCTTTATTGTCAAGTCTTTACTGTGTCTATGGTATGGTGTTGTCTGTATTGCCTGATATGGTATTTATTGGAGTTTGCATATTGTGTTAGTTAAAAGTATTGTACTGTATGTAGCTCCTGTAGTGGATGTTATGGTATTTGTTTTCTTGTATCTGATGTATCTATTGTCTGGGAGTTGTTGCATTGCTTGTATTGCCTGTATTGGACTGCCTTGCTGGTATTTTTTATTGTCTGTATGATATGGTATTTCAGGTCCTGTATGGGATGGTATTGTATTGTATGGTATGGAGTATTTTGTGTTCTTTGTACTCTATTTAATTTTGCTTTGCATTATATGTATTCTATTTAGCTGTGTATTTTGTATGGAAACTTACTTTTCTATTGTGATGTATTTTATGAATTGTGTTGTAAACTTTTGACATGGTTCAGGGCTTGTAGTATCTGGCTGTGTTGTACTTGAGTTTGTCTTATCTTGTCATGTCCTGTAGTGTCATAGAGTTTTTTGTACCAGGGTATCTCCAATGTGTGCTGTATTCTCCAATATCTCCAATGTGTGCTGTATTCTCCAATATCTCCAATGTGTGCTGTATTCTCCAATATCTCCAATGTGTGCTGTATTCTCCAATATCTCCAATGTGTGCTGTATTCTCCAATATCTCCAATGTGTGCTGTATTCTCCAATATCTCCAATGTGTGCTGTATTCTCCAATATCTCCAATGTGTGCTGTATTCTCCAATATCTCCAATGTGTGCTGTATTCTCCAATATCTCCAATGTGTGCTGTATTCTCCAATATCTCCAATGTGTGCTGTATTCTCCAATATCTCCAATGTGTGCTGTATTCTCCAATATCTCCAATGTGTGCTGTATTCTCCAATATCTCCAATGTGTGCTGTATTCTCCAATATCTCCAATGTGTGCTGTATTCTCCAATATCTCCAATGTGTGCTGTATTCTCCAATATCTCCAATGTGTGCTGTATTCTCCAATATCTCCAATGTGTGCTGTATTCTCCAATATCTCCAATGTGTGCTGTATTCTCCAATATCTCCAATGTGTGCTGTATTCTCTTGTGTATTCCTTGGTATTAGGAAGACTTGGTGAAATGAGTCCCACAAGAGGAGTTGAGGGATGGAGTGCTACCAGCTGTATAGTATTTCTTATTTGGTCTTGTGTTGTGCTGTGGTTCCTGAAGGGTATGATATGTGTCTTGTATCTTGTATTGCATTGTTTTGAATTTTGTGTGTTGTATGTTATGTACTCTATATATATGTATTCATATGTTGTCTTTTACTGTGTGGTATGATATTTATTGTATGTATTCTGTTGTGGTGTTTGTACTTTGTATGGTATTGCAGTTTGTCTTGTATATGGGATTTATTGTGCTGTAGGTGTTGTACTGCATATTATTTCTTGTATGTAGTCTACTGTATTGTGTTGTAGTTTTGTTATTTTATGTATTGTATTCTGTTGTGTGTTCTGTATTTTGTGTTGCATTGTTTCTTGAGTTTGGTATTATGTATTGTGGGGTGGTTTTTTCGTGTGTGTGTTTTTTGTGCCTTTTTTTGTGTGTTTTATTGCATTGTGTATTCTGTGTATTATGTTACCTGGTCTGTATGGTACGTATTGCAGGGTCTGTACTGTGTTGTACCATAGTTTCTTCAGCGTTTTTTATTGTACTGTGCGCTGTAGGTGTTCTTCAGTCTTATCCGTATTGTTCTATTGTGTGTTGCATTGTGTTGCATGGATTGTAGGGTATGGATTGTATTCTGTGGTCTGTATTTTATCGTCTAGTGTGTTTTATATTTTGTATTGAATTGTGCTTTGTGGTGTTTTGCATTGAATGGTTTGGTATTTATTGTATTTTGTCTTGTATTTGATGCCTTGTGCGTATTGTACATGTGGAATGTTTAGTCTTGTATTTTGTATTCTATGGCAGGTCTGGTATTTTCTCTTGCACTGTTACGGGTTGGATGTATTGTATTTGCAGTGTGGTACTTATTGTATTGCCTGGATGGTCTTGTTTTGTATTCCATGTATTTGGCTGTATTTGTATGAGAATGAGTATTGTATTGTCTAGTTCTTAGTATTGTGATGTGCTTTGTGTCATACTGTAGTTTGTATCATATGATATGGTTTGTATTGCATGTTGTATGGTATGTTCTGTGTTCTAGTTTTTATTGTCTTGTATGCACTGTATGTATTGTAGGTTTTGTATTTTGGCTTGCAATGTCTTGTTTATGTTGTGTTTCACTGTATATATGGTATGCATTGTACTTCAGTTGGTGTAATTTGGTATATTATGTATACTATAGTGTATACTATTTGTAATGTTTTTATTGTTTGTATGGTATTTATTGTATTGATTGCAGTATAAAATGTTTTGGATTTTACTTGGTATTTTGTATTGTGTATTTACGTGTTGTGTGTTTTTTATTGTAATGTTATTTGGTCCATATTGTGTACTGTTTTTATAGTATGATAGTAATCACATCTCGTATTATTTGTATTGTACAGTCTTTTGCATTTTGTGTTGTCATTTGTATGTCTTGTGCATTTTGTATTGCACTTTATATGTGGCATCTTTTGTATGTATTGTACTTGAGTGCATTTGATTTTTTTACAGTATTTTGTACTGTATTTTATGGTATGTTTTTGTATGGTGTAGTATAGTATAATACTGTCTAGTCTAGTATTATATTTTGTATGGTATTATATGTATGGTACAGTATGGTCTTCCATGGTGTAGTTTTATTGCGTATTGTTCATTGCACCACACCAGAGGAGCCCTTCATTGCGCTGTTCTGAAGGAGTCCATCATCATGACATGCTTGAAGAGCCCTTCCTTGTTCCAGTGTGCAGGAGCTGTACACAGCTCCATATCAGTTTATGATCACTTGTGTTTTGTCATTTATTGTCTTGTATATTTGTTTGTGTTTCCTTTTATTGTATTGTATGCTCTATATTCTGGGGTGTGGTTTTTTATTTTACAGTATTAGGTTGTATAGTATGTAACACATGAATCTTACTCTGTATTATGCTAGGTATTGTATGGTACTGTGTATCATCTGGTCTACATTTTGTATTGTGTATCATCTGTCATTTTGTATGCCCTGTATTCTTTTGTATTGTGCTGTATGGGTGGTGTGGTACCATAGGGTATTGTACAATGTGCTACTTCTTGTTCATTGAACCACATTAAGGAGCCCTTTATCTGCAGATTCAGAGGTCTTCCTTGCATTGCATGTTTGGTATTTTTTCTTGCATTGTATTGTGTATCTAATATACCCTGTGTTTTATTGTCTGCTATACTGTCCTTCAGTTGTGAGCTTGTATGATGTATTGTTCCTTATTATAGCATTCAGTGTAAGCATTTTATAGAATGGTATTGATTCTATTTTGATCATACTCGGTGGTCTCGTATTCATCATAATATGTTTTTTTGCACTGTGTACTGGAGAAGTTCCTTGTTGCAAAATGCCATTGGATGTGTTCACCTGACCAGAGGAGCTCCTTTTTGCAGTGCCACGGAGGAGCACCTCTAAGGAGTGATTCTTTGTACCCACTTTGAGGTGTATTTCTTTGTGCTGCACTGGATAAGGCCATCCTTGCACCTTCACCGGAGGAGTCCCTTGTACCACAGCATTGTTTTGTATGTCTTGTATGTGTCTTGTTTCATCTGTTTGTCTGTTGTAGGCTATGTCTTCCAAGGTTAGTCTTCCTTGTATTGTACCCTTGGTATATTTTCTTGCGTTGTCTTACAAGACAATCCTGTGTTTTATTGTCTTCTGCTTTACTGTGCTTTAGTTGTGCACTTGTATGTTGTATTTTTCTTGGTATTGTAGTGTTCATTGTATGTATTTTATGGAATGGTGTTGGTCGTATTGTTTGGATCATACTCTGTGATCTTGTATTTATCATCATGTAATGTTTGCATTCTCTCCTATTTTGTATTTTAATTTGTGTTGTTTATTGTTCATACTGATTTCGTATTGTGCTGTAATTTTGTATTGTGTGACTATATTGTATAGTATGACACTGTTCATGTGTATGACATTCTGTTGTAATGTACTTGGTCACATGCTTTGTATTGTCTGTTATATGCGTTGTGTTTTCTGGTATGGTATTGATTGTATTTTGTACTGAAGTAGCTGCGGTTTTACATATTTATTGTGAGTGTTCTCTTCTGTGTTTCACATTGCCTTTTGCGTTGTGTGCCTTGTGTTATCTGTATTGTATTTTACTGCTTTTTGTATGTTATTTTGTACCTATTTTGTGGTATGTATTGTATGGTATAGTTTCATCTTACCTGGTCTGGTATAGCGTTACATTTTGGATGGTATATATTTTGCATTCTTTTGTATTGTACTATATGTGTGGTGTGGTACCATAGAGTATTGTACGGTGTGGTACTTTACTGTTCATTGCACAACATGGGAGGAGCCTTTGATCGAGAAGCACCAGAGGATCCCCTCATGACGCTGCGCTGGAGGAGCCCAGAGCCATATCGTGGCTGAGGAGCAGTTCATGGAGCTGCCCTGGAGGAGCACCAGTTCGTCCTGCAGCACCGGAAGCGGTCTTCACGGCATATTGTAACTTATGTTTTGTATACTTAATAGTTCTGTTCCTTTCATTGTTTTGTATGTATTGCATATGTTGTGTGTTGTCTGTTTTCTGGAAGGGTGTGTCTTCCAAGGTTCGGTCTCCTTGTATTGTACATATGGTGGTTTGTCTTG
Source organism: Nestor notabilis (assembly GCF_000696875.1). NCBI lineage: Eukaryota > Metazoa > Chordata > Aves > Psittaciformes > Psittacidae > Nestor > Nestor notabilis. The sequence goes on along the minus strand of NW_009921278.1, from coordinate 35,737 downwards.
CATTATCTTGTATGCCTTGTATATTCCGTGTTTTATTTTTTTGTGCTTTACCATACTTTATTTGTGGTATGATGCCTTATTGTAGGTATTGTAGTGTGCTTCTTGTATGTATTTTATGGAATGGTATTGATTTTATTGTTTGTATCGTAGTCAGTGGTCTGGTATTTAACATAATGTATTGTTTGCATGATATAGTCCTTTTTATTTCAATTTGTATTGTGCATTCTTTCTATTCTTAGTAATATGCTTTGTGTTGTCTGTTATTCTGAATGTCTGAATTCTATGTATATTGTTTTCTTTATTGTAATTATTCATTATTGTAAAGCACCTGCAGAGCAATCATTTGCACCATGTCCATGGAGCCCTTCCTTCCACTGCCCTGTGGCAGCCCTTTTTTGCACTTTATACAAGGAGCTTTTCCTCACCCTCCTTCTGGGAGCCTTTCCTTGTCCACCTGCAGCTGCTGTTCATCATACTGGCCTGTGACAGCCCTTCATCACTCCACACCAGAGGAGCCCTTTATCATGCCACCTTGGAGAAGTCCTGCATGCTACCACCTCGTTACAGTCCTCCTTATTGCTGGCTCTTTAAGACATTCACCGTGCTACCGTGCTGCCCTGCAAGAGGCCCTGGTATCGCCCTCCCGTGCGAGCTGTTCATTGCACTGCTCTGTGGAATCTCTTATTTGCAGTACTCTGTGGGAGCCCCTCATTGTGCTGGCCTGTATCACCATCCCAGAGGAGCCCTGGAAGAGCCATTCATCATGCCACACGAGAGCAGCTCTTGATCAGAGAGCTCTGGAGGATTCTGTTGTGTTACCACGTCACTGTAGGCTTTAGTATCACCTCTGCATTAGGCCAACCATCAATGGGAGCACTTCATCGTGTAGACTCATAGGCACCCTTCATATTGGTGCTCTGTGGCTGCTGTTTATCATGCCTTCCTGCTGGAACCTTTCCTTGCCCTGCCCAAAAGGAGACCCTGGCAACCCTATTTGGGCGGGCCACCCTATTGTTTGTTGTTGGAGGAGCCCCCCATCTCGTCTTGCCAGAGGAGACCCTCACTACCTCTCATCATGGGAGCCCGTCGTCATGCCTTGCCACAGGAGCTCATCATTGCAACTCACCGTGGGAGTCTTTGATCGCATATGCCATTGTAGCACTGAGTGGCGCATCTCCGTGGGAGCTCCGCTTTGGAAATGCTGTGGAAGACCCTCATTGTGCCTTACTGCGGGGGCGCCTTCTTGCACCTTGCCTTGGGAACCCTACGCCTTGCTATTAAAGCTTCTAATTGCGCCTCACTGTTGCATTTACTCTGCACGTCTTACGTAGGAGCCTCTTGTCACAATCGCAGTCCAAGGATCTCAAGGCCCTAGCCGTAGGAGCCCCTCATTGCAATTGCCATGGGAGTTCGTTGAAGTTTCTTTCTGCGGGAGGACATCATGGCATCTCGCCGTGGGAGCCATGGTTGCTGTTGGAGGCTCTTGTCCCAGCTTGCCGTTGGAACTCCTCATCACTCCTTGCTGTGGGAGCACCTAATTGTGCTTTGCTGCCAGAGCCCATCATCACACCTTGCCATGAGATTCTCCTCATCTTCTCTAACTGTGAGAGCCTCTCATCAGAGTCACCATAGAATTCCTTTATCCCAGCTGGACTTGGAGCTCCCATTGCTCTTCACCATGGGATCCAGACATTGTAATCATGGTGAAGCCCATCATCGCAGTTACTGTGGAAGTCCATAGTAGCTCCTCGCTGCGGAAGCCCCTGCTTGTGCCCTGCTTCTGGATGTGGTCATTGCGCATCACTTTGGAAGCCTCTTAATGCAGTTGCCATTGTAGGCCCTCATTGCGCATTGCCGAGTACCTCCCTGTTGCTCCTTGCCGTGGGATCCCCTCATGGCAATCACCGTGGAAGTCTGTTATTGCAGATGTCATGGGGGCCCGTCATCACTTTGTCAGCACCTCATTGGCATGTCAGCACCTCATTGCCATGTCAGCACCTCATCGCATCTCACTGTGGGAGTCACTCTTCACAATTGCAGTAGGATCCTCTCATCACGCCTCGCTGTTGCAGCCCCTCCTGACAGTTGCTGTGTGAGCTTCTCATCTCACCATGCGGTAGGAGCACCCAGTTGTGCCATGCTGCTGGAGCCTGTCATCGCACCTTGCCATGGGAGAGTCTCAGCCCAGTTGCTGTGGGAGCTCCTCATCATGTCTCACCATGAGAGCCCGTCGTCGCACCTCGCCATGGGATCCCATCTCATCTCACCGTTGAGCTCCCTATCACTTCGCACCATGGGATCTCCTCATTGCATCACTCTGTTGGAGCCTCTCATAATGCTTTTCCAGAGGAGCTCCTCACTGCTCCTTGTGGAGGAGATATTCATCACATCGTCATGGAGGAGCCCTGCGTCTTGCCATGCTGGAGGAGCCCTTCACCGCTCAGTGTCCATGATGCCCATCTTCGCATTGCTCCAGTGAGGCTGCTCAAAAGGATCCTGAGGAGTGATTATTTGCATCATCCTTAAGCACATCCAAAGTAATTGTAAAGATGATTTGGGTTTTATGTTCACATCTCTGCTACGTCTGTGTTATGGTGGTATCTGCGTTGTCCCATGTGGTATTTATCAGAGTTGGCATATTGTGTTCAAAGTATTTTACTGTGCATAGTTCCTATAGTGGATGTTATGGTATTTGTTTTCTTCTACCTGATGTATTATCTGGGGGGTGTTGATTTGCTTGTACTGTCTTATCTTGTTTACGTTGTATGGTATGTATTGCCTGTATTGTTGTTTGTATTAATTTTGTCTGTATGGTATGCTATTTTGGGTCCTTTATGGGATGATATTGTATGGCATTCTGGTGTGTCTTGTATTTTGTATTGGATTGTGTTTTGTGTTGTATGTATTATTTTGTATGGTTTTGTATTTATTGCGTTGTTTGTGTCATATTGTCTCTTGTATTTTGACTTGTATTTTATGGCTTATGCGTATTGTGCGTGTGGAATGTTAAGTCTTGTATTATGTATTCTGTGGCAGGTCTAGTATTTTCTATTGCAGTGTTTGTAATGGGTTGTATGTTTTCTATTTGCAGTGTGGTACTTATTGTATTGTCTGTATGGTCTTGTGTTGTATTCCATGAATTTGGCTGTATTTTGTATACGAATGCATTTTGTATTGTCTAGTTCTTAGTATTGTGCTGTGGTTTGTATTGTACTGTAGTTTGCATTGTATGGTTTGTAATATATTGTGAGGTATATTCTGTGTTCTAGTTTTTATTGCTTTGTATGTTCTGTATGTATTGTACATATTGTATTTTGTCTTGCCTTGTCTTGTGTATGCTGTATATTTTGTGTTTTATTGTATGTATTGTTCTTTTGTTGGTGTCGAATGGTGTATTGTTATTTATACTGCAGTATGTATTGTATGTAATTTATGGAATTATATTGGTCATATTGTATGATATGGTATTCTGTTGTATTTTTTGCCTTGTACAACACAAAATGCAAAATGTGTTTTGTATTCTGCTGTAGTTTGTTTTGTATTGTGTACTGTAGGTATTATATAGTATGACAGTGATCATACATATGTACCATTTTTTGTATTGTACTGGATTTTATTATGTCGTTTTCATTTTTTGTATGCACTATGTTGTCTGGGATGGTATGTATTGTATTTTGTATTGCATTATCTGTAATTTATTATTAACTCTGTGTACTCCATTTTGTATTGTACTTACTGCCTTTTGTGTTGTATGTATTTTGCTCATTTTGTGTACTATTTTGGATGGTATTTTGGGAGGCAGGGCGGGCAGCAGGAGTGGCTGCTGCCTGCGCGCTTCCTGCCTGAGTGCTTCGTGCCCGAGCCAGGCGGATCCCACAACGGGCTTGTCGGTGCGGCCTCCCCACTGGCAGCCCCCCACGGTGGACAGCATCAGCTCCATCGACACTGTCAAGAAGAAGATCCAGAGCCTGCAGCAGGTGGATGAAGAAGCGGAGGAGCATGCCGAGCACCTGCAGCAGGAGGCCAGTGCTGAGCGGCAGGCCCTGGAATGGGCTGAGGTTGAAGTGGCTTCTCTGAACTGCTGTATCCAGCTGGTGGAAGAGCAGCTGGACTGAGCCCAGGAGCGCCTGGCCACCACCCTGCAGAAGCTGGAGGAGGCTGAGAAGGTGGCTGATGGGAGCGAAAAGAGGCATGAAGGTCATCAAAAATAGGGCCATGAAAGATGGGGAGAAGATGGGGCTCCAGGATATGCAGCTGAAGGAGGCGAAACACGTACCTGAGTAGGCTGACCACAAATTCAAGGAGGTCGCCCCAGACTGGTTGTCCTTGAGGGAAAGCTGGAGTGCTCAGAGGAGAGGGCAGAGGTGGCAGATAGCTGCATGAGACAGTTGGAAGAAGAGCTGTGAACCGTAGGCCAGACTCTCAAATCCCTCATTGCCTCAGAGGAAGAGTATGCCTCCACGGAGGACAAGTATGAGAAGGAAATCAAGTATCTAGGGAAAAAGCTGAAGGAGGCTGAGACCCATGTGGAGTTTGTAGAGAGGTCTGTGGCGAAGCTGGAGAAAACCATCGATGATATCGAAGATGAAGTGCATTGCACAGAAGATGAAGTACAAAGCCATCAGCGAGGAGCTGGACAATGTACTTAATGACATGACTTTCCTCTGAGCCCACACCGGGCACCAGCACTGCAGCCCCCTGCCCACCTTTCCCTTCCCCAGCTTGGCCGCTTGCCTGCTCTCCCTGCCTGCTCTGTCCTTCCTAGCCTGTGCCTGTCCATCATCTCCTTTGGGTCAGCATTTTCTTGCAATACCCCTTAGTGAGGTGACAAATTTATTCACACAGAAGGTGAATAAATGGTGGAATCACCATCCTTGAAAGTGTTCAAAACCCATGTAGATGAGGCCTGAGGGGATGAAGGCACGGACTCCAATGAAAGATCAAAGACATAATTTGTTTGCTGGCTGCGTTTTATATATCTTCTGCTGACAGAAAGATTCCACTTGGCTACAACTGATTGGTCATTCTTATCTGTTCATGCCTTAAACTGTACATTTCATTTGCTGCCTACTACTGCCTGCGTGACACTGCGTAATACAGCTGTTAACCCTTAACTTGGCGTCTTCTCTTTGTCCTTGGTCCGGGTTCATTCTTGTTCGTGTTCATCTTTCCCCTCTGGGGCCTTCTTCTATCAGCTCCATGCAGTCGGGGCCTCCTTCTGGACTCCAATGAAAGATCAAAGACATAATTTGTTTGCTGGCTGCGTTTTATATATCTTCTGCTGACAGAAAGATTCCACTTGGCTACAACTGATTGGTCATTCTTATCTGTTCATGCCTTAAACTGTACATTTCATTTGCTGCCTACTACTGCCTGCGTGACACTGCGTAATACAGCTGTTAACCCTTAACTTGGCGTCTTCTCTTTGTCCTTGGTCCGGGTTCATTCTTGTTCGTGTTCATCTTTCCCCTCTGGGGCCTTCTTCTATCAGCTCCATGCAGTCGTGGCCTCCTCTCTCTGCTAGGAATGTCCCCACAGAGGCCCTCAGTGATAATGGTTTAGTCTTGCCAGTCCTGGGGTAATGGTTGGATGCGATGATCTTAAAGGTCTTTTCCAACCTGGTTGATTATGTGATAATGTGATAATGTATTATGGTATGTATTGTATGGTACGTATTTTGGCCTCTCATTGTAAGTACCGTGGGAGCCCCTTGTTGTGCCCTGCCGTTGGAGCTCCTCATTGTGTCTCACCGTGAAAGGCTGCACTGTGCCAGTGGAGCACCTACTTGAACTTATCCAGAGGCCCCCCTCATCACACCGTGCCAGAGTAGCCTCGTGTTGTGCTGCCATGGAGTACCCATTCATTGTACTGCCACCATAGTGGAGTCCCTCACTATCTTTTTTTCATTTGTCCCCAAATAAAAGGGAAGGAGGAAGGGGAGGAGCATTTCCATATTTGTCTTCTGAAGAAGACATATGGCTCTTTTTGAGGTGCTTCACCCTGAGGTTTTTTCTTGATACCTAGAATGCCTTGTGTACATTGGAGTCCTTAACAGCACCTGGAGCAGTGCTTCGCTGCCTGGCCGTTTTGGATTGCTTCAGTGCCTGGCTTTCATTGGAGCACTTCAGTGTGCAGCCCTCTAGTAACCAGCACCCTGCTGTCTGGAGCACTTCCATGTGTGTCAGTTTTGGAGCTCTCCACCTTCCAGCTTTTTTGGAGTGCTTCAGCATTTGGCTTTTTCAAGGTGACACACACCTGGATTTTATTGCTGTGTCTTAACACACACCTGAATTTTATTGCTGTGCCTGTGATATGTGCTTTCTGTGTGTTACCTTCCACATGTTTTCTTCTGGAACCAGCAGGTGAGGAGCAGGATGAGTTCACATGGTTTTTTTATTTTCCTCAATGGTCTTTTGAGCTCAGGGATGTCTTTTTTTCTGGGGAATGCTACTATCTCTGTGTGTTCTCTTCTGCTGGTTTTACTCGGTCCTGGTTTTGAGGGAGGCGACTTTGAGCAACTTTGTGTTCAGTGTTGGTTCTTATTATTCATGATAATTTTGGTGGGTTTATGTCAGGCTTTGTCCATCATTCTCTTATTCTGGATGGTGTTAGGAAGGTTGCTTTGGAAGCTGCAGTGATCCCTGTCTCATCAGTGGTCTGGGGGCTTTTCCTGGCAACATGGGTGAGGGTGCAGTCTGTAGACTCTAAGAGGGAAGAGGAACTTTTGTGAGTCTGAGGGAGTAGTGTGTGTCTTGTCTCAATCCTTCTTTCTTCTGCTTAATGGTGAGAGTTTTTTCAGCACAGGTGATACTGAATGTTTGGAATGGGGTAGCCCAAGCAGGCAGCAAGTGGTCACTACCCTGCTGACACACAGAGAGAGGGGGAATGCAGGCATCAGAAGTGTTGACTAAGTGCCTAGGTGCCCAAGTGATGAAAGCTGAAGCATATGTTGCCATGCATTGGAGGCATGGGAATACTGGGAGTATCTGCATGTCCCTGTCACCAAGGTGGCCAGTGCAAGCTGGTGCAGTTTTCAGTGATGTAGGTGTAATGCTGTGCAGCAGAGGCAGCAGCTGGAGGGTGCTGTTGCCACAGGAAAGTCTTCCAGGCTCAGTGAAGCACAGTTAGGTCTGAGCTCCTGAGTCAGTCAGTCATCAGAAATCTCATGTCATCTTGTGAGCCACCCTGGCCTGGGTTCTTGCAGATTGTTGTCTTTTGGTAGAGAGATAACGGTTAGAGTTTCTTTTCCTGCTATTGCTTCATTTTCTCAGTGCCTGTAGCTGAGAATAACTGCTTTTTCTTCTCTTAATTCTCTCTTAGTTGTTCAGAATCACCATTTTAGTTTCTAGTTACACCTGTATTTTGTTTTTAGAGAGCTAGTGTGAAGGAGCAGAGACTGGATTTACCTTTGTTTATCCCTGGAGGAACTGCTGCAAACGGAAGCGAGCTTATGGTTTTGGAGCTGTGCCAGAAGGGGCTGTTTCTCCTTCTTGACAGGGACGTGCCTTCCTTCCAGCTTGTGATATTCTTTCTTTGTTTAACCATGGCTTTTGCAAGCAGAGCACTGGATATGTGCAGTCCGTATTCCATTCGCTCACTAAATGCTGTCATTCAGTGTAGGTGTAAAGGTGTTTCTGCAGGGAGGGACTGGACGGGAGGCAGCTAATAGACCAACCCAAGGGAGGACCTATCTCTGGAGCAGGTCCATGCTCCCTAACCTAACTTTTGTGGGTGCAAAAGAAGCCTTCCTGTTCTTTTTATTTCCTGCACAACTTAAGCTATGGAGAGCATGTGGTCTGGCCCCCTCCCTCGGCTGCTGTGGTTGGACCATGGCATACCTGCTTCCCCCTGCCTGAGGGAGCCACTGAGGTCAGGGCCTGTCCCTGCTGCACACTTCGGCACCTAAAGGGAGTTAAGAGTCTTTCAAATTCTCCATGCAAGCACAGTCATGGGTGGCAGATGGAGGGGGGCCTGCCACTACCAAGACAGAATGAGTTCTGTGGAGACAAAAATGCTTCATGGGGTTTCTGTCCCCATGCAGTGCCCATGGGCTTGTTGTCCTGGTCCCCTTGTTGCTGCAGCCCAGTTTAGGAGCAGACATTTGTCCCTGAAAGTGAAACCTGTGACCAGTGTTGCACTGTTCTGAGTTGGTGCAGACATGGGCAAAGGGCGGTATGGCTACATGGATGCCCTTATCAGGGAACACGGGACCATTGCCCTTCTTCAGTGGGAATACTTCTTTTTTTGGGGATACTGCTCACAACAAATGGAGTTGAGGGCAAAGCACAGCTTTTTTTTCCTGCCCTAACCAGTGAGTCAGCCTGAAACACTGCTTTGTTGATGGAAAATATCAAAATACAGCAATGTTGCAGACCCCAAAATCTAAATCCACAGTAGGGGCTGTGGCAGCTGCTGGTTTACTACCAGCAGGGGTGCAGTGGTGGCTGAGAATGCTGGGAGGGCTGGACCAGAAGAGCTCTCTTGGAGTTCTCAATGGGATTTTCTGAATTTTAAAGCATTATTTCTCCCATTTTTTGACTGGTTCTATAGTGCTTGATGGGGATTGAGTTTTGTTTTTGTTTTGTTTTGTTTTTTAATAATTCAGCCTGAGGCAGATTTCCAGGTGTGGAAAATTGTCAGCTATTTGGCTTTGTTGCACCAAGAAAAGTCTGTAAGTGGAAGGAGTATCGGGACACTCTGATATTGCTAGCTAAACTACACTTAGTACAGGTTTCAGAAGATAAATATGGGTGCACAGTTTTGGAAGAAACCATAAGATTTCAGGAGAAATTACAAGATTAACCCTCTTAATGATGAAATAATGCAATGCTCTAGTCCCTTACGCTTCTTTGGCAGGCTGGGAAACAAATGGATTTAGTACTTAGCCTATTCAAAATGTAATTTTGAAGAATTATTTCAGTAATTGTTTTGCCTAACAGAGCAAATTGAGATCCTTTCCAATGTGTATTTTTTAAGGGCAGCTAATGATGAGAGGATTTGGGCACTTGAATGGATTTGAATATCCTTTTGCCATTAAATTTAATTGGTCGGGCTAATAGTTTGTCTTCAGCAGAAATTGGAAAATTCACATTAGTCACTTGGGTAGGAAAAATTATCGCCAAGGAAAAATACAAAATAATAATTCACAAGGCTGATACTGACTCCATGTTTACTGTTTTATTGGCAGGATTTTGCTGCTCACTTTAGATTCACAAGTAGACAAATTATTTACAAAAGCCATTTACTCCAAAAGTAGGCGATACCACATAGTTTAAAACAGGAAGCATTTGTCATCACAATAGAAAAAACTTGATTTCAGTACACAAAAGTCTGTATCTTATGTGTAGTGTACATAGTAGGTATTACTGGTACTGTCACCTGCTTTATCATGATGATCAGTTTCACACCTGTCCTCGAGTTGCACAAAATCAGAATAGTCAAAACAGCACTGAGGGAGGCAATGCAGAATTCATCTTGAGTTGTTGCCTCACATTTGACCAGACAATGAGCTACTCAACCAGTGAGTAGCTTGCTGAAGCCTAGAGTCTGCCTCCATTGCTTGCAGAAAGACAGATTGTCTCCAGATCTCTGTGCTGTTTTGGCCCTACTTTTACTTTATCTTGAAGGTGTACACAGACTTGGTAA
>NW_009921278.1:0-26061 GCF_000696875.1 Nestor notabilis | reverse complement strand
GCAGGGTGGATTGTTTTCCCACTAACACACTATATGTGTATATAGGTCCCACTGAAAACCAAGTTGAAACACATAAAGTTCTATCTCAAGATTAGGAAACATTTTTTTACTGTGAGGGCTGTTGAACACTGCAGTATGTTCCAGGGAAGTTACGGAGTCCCCATCCCTGGCGCCAGTCAAAGCCCAACTGGACACAGTCCTGGGAAACCTGTTCTAGCTGACCCTGCTTGAGCAGAGGGGTGGACTAGGCAATCTTCAGATGTTGTTCCCTACCTGTAAGGTTTTGTGGTGGATTCTGTGAAGAGCTCAGTGGCTTGAGGCAGTAGAAGCTGGCCTTAGAATGCCTCGAGGTGAGAGAAGGGAACAGGTCCCTTCAATACATAACTGTGCCATTTCCAAATACGTAATAGAGTAACACTACATAATACTACAGAGTGGAATATTGATAAAACATTCTTAAACAAGGTATCACATAAAGAAACTTGAGACTTTCACTAGACTCTGAAGCAGTACTTAGCTTTGTAGAGAATGTGCCTTTCATAAAAGCATGCTGCATATTGGACAGTAGAAAGCTGGTGCTCTTCAGACTTCAAGGAGCTTCATCATGAGGGGTAAACTGAGAGGTTAAAGAGTGACATGAAGCAAAATGGGCTTTTTTTGCCATCCTCCTTCTTGTGAGCAGAAGGAAAAGGACACCAAATAGCTTACAGGTACAAATGATAAGCTAAAGGGGTTAAGAGATTTCTCTGTAGAAGAAACAAAGCGATATCATTGCTAGGATCAGCAATTAACTCTTCCATCACTGTAATAGGCTTTAATGCATTCGACGTTTTTGTTCATCTTAAATTTTAAACAACTCTAAAATGAGTGTCTACATCCCAAATATACAGATGACTGAGCTGAAGCACAGCATCAGTCTGGGTTACAGAATTATACAGCAGTCCAGTGAAAAGAGTTCTGGTGGAACTGCGTAGTAGGCTGCTTTTCAAAGGCTCTCACCAATGGTGGGTATTCCCACAAACAAGGGAGAAGCTTCTGAGGAGGCATTATTTCCTCTTTACTCCTTCTCCAAAATACGTGAGATTACGATGGCAGAAGATTTATTTCAGTTTTATGCAGTCTACTTCCTCTGTGACTGGCATTGCACTTGTTCTCAGGTCTAAATCTGTGCTAGACTTGCTTCCATTGTATGTTGATCTCCATCTGAGCAGCATGATCTTCTTGAAGTACTTCATGGTGTTATTTTTTACAGTTACAAAGCACATGGTGTTTATCATGCTGTTACTCATAGCAATACATTCAACTATGTAAAAAGCAGTAAGATAATGCTTCTCTTTCACAAAGATGGTGGGGAAAAAGTCACGGACAATTGTGAAGCCATAGAAAGGTGCCCAGCAGAGAACATAGGCAGTCAGGATGCACATCAGTACCATAACAGTTTTTCTTCTGCATCGAAGCCTCTTTCTGATCTGTTCTGTCTGAAATCCTGGTACGGTTTTAAACCAAAGCTCTCGAGAGATCCTGGCATAACACAAAGTCATCGTAATCACAGGTGCAACAAACTCAATGCCAAAGATGAAAAGGAAGTAAGATTTGTAGTACATCTGCTGGTCAACTGGCCAAATCTGACCACAGAAAATTTTCTCCTGGTTTTTCACTATAAATAACACCGTTTCAGTAGCAAAGTATGCGGATGGGATAGCTACAAGTATGGAGACGATCCAGACCAAGGCGATTAGGAAGGTTGCTGTTTGATAATTCATACGTGGTTTCAGTGGGTGAACAATGGCCAGATACCTAGAACAGACAAACACCAAATGAAGTCTGAAGACACTACTGGTCAAAACACACTTTGGAATACAAAGTGGACAGAGTTAGGCAGAAGAAAATTGCTGTCATTCTTGAGAGAAGGGAAAAGCCTGACAAATTTATCTGTGAGGAGAGTTAAGAGAATTTTCCAAAGTAACAGCCAAGAGCCGAGTTCTTAAATCTAGGCAGAAACTCTGGAGAAAGTGACTGAAGTTTAGGACAGGAGGTGCTTGGCAGTCTGAAAACTTGAACATGCATTAAGGGTGTCTGAGGGGAGCTTTAAAACCTCAGTCTTAAACTCACACCTCTTAACAAAATCAAACTAAAAAAGTTGCAGTTTTGTATCACGAACTTTTCCTTTTAACACAGATGACATGTCTGGGAGTTGTAGAAAGGAGAAAGAGAGGTAATATGCCTATTACTTGGCAAATATGTTTGCAGGACCTAGCACAATATGCAGGTGATCTCATACCCAGGATGTGCCATGGTATAGCATCAGGAAATTCTTTGCTGGAAATGAGTTTGAAATGTGAAATGTGAATTCCACCTGGTCAGGTAGAGGTAAAAATACAAACGTGTAGAAGCAGGAAAATGTTTTCCTGAGGCAGAGAACTATTTATATGTGCTTTTTTTTATCGAGGAGCAAATAGCTGAAGCTGATGGTTATGAGTGAGTGTGTTTTCTAGCCACCGACAAATGATTGTGTATCATTTTTCTGCCCATGCAAATTTTTGTTTCATGTGCTGGAGGTGAATATTGCTAATTAATCTTAAATATGCTGTGTTAAGTAAAATTCCAAACCATAAAACTTGAGCTAAGTATTTGCACTCCTTATGACTGTAAAACTGCAAGATGTTACTGCACTGTTTCACAAAGAAGTGAGGGGAAATGGAAGTACATTGCTTGAAAGATTCATCATTTGCCCTCAATTCAGTTAAAAGGGGGCTAGGACCAAATGGCATTCACTCTGGATTTTGGTTTGTTTGGCGTTTTTTTTGTTGGCATTTGTGTGGGTGATTTTTTAAGAAGCTACAGATGTAGGAAGAACTTACATTAGTGTACACTCTCACAAAAAGATTAGGATATTTTTGCTGAAAGGAGATTTTTGTCAGAGGCATTTCAGAGTTCCCACTACAATTGTATTTAACACAAAGGGTTTTTTCAAAACCCGGAGTTTCTCATTCATTCAGAGGCTTTTCTATCTGTATGTAGTCTATGAATAGGTAGCATCCACAGGATATATTTGTTCTAAAATAAAATGGAAAGTCAGTGGTGCTTTTCGTCAGCCAGATCTTATAAGCAGATGAATTGTTCATCACTCTTAATAGGGCAGGCTAGATGTCAAGGGGCAGCAGAATTAGTCAGCCTCACTGTGAGCTGATAAGTGAATATTTTTAGATCAGGCTCTGTGGAAACAAGATTGTGGGATAACGTATGTGTATGCATTCATAAGTATGAATATCCGCTCAACAGAACATTTGGCTGGATGGAGTAAATCTCTACAAGAGAGTCAGGAGGGAGCTTTTTTGGTAGGTTTTCTGATTCTCATTGCTTACTGCGCTTGGGCTGTTACTGTGAAATGGTCCTGGAGCACGTGAACCGAGTTCAGATGGAACTGCCTTGGAAGATGTGCTCCAAAGCCGCACATAAAACACAGCACGTGCCCGTGAGTGTTCAGTCCAGGGGACCCACTAAAGCTATCCCCCAAATATTTACAGCATGAACACTGGACCCTTAGCACGAACTCTTGCTCTTCATATCCTCTCCTTTCACACTGCATCATTTTCTAGTGTAGATGTGGCCTTAAGTATGCAAAAATCCTACTTTTTGTGTGATATCAAGGAAGATGAAAGAGAGCCTGAGCTGGGGGAGATCCTGTGGGACAGGTTTACCCTCTCTACACAGGTGAGCCCTTCTAAATGGCATGGAAAGACTTTTGTTAGGAGCTTATTCTTTTTAGAAACCGAAGTCAACAACCCATGTGCCATAACCAACGTGGAATGACTGATTGTTAAATGAACAAGGTTTCCCTCTGTTTACCAAGTCAAAAGCTCACAAAAAACCCCCTGCAGTGGAACCATAATAGTGTGTTCTTACAACAAACTTCAGTGATTAATTATTTCCAGGATTGTTTTTAAAGATGCGTGGGGAGATACGCTAGAAATCTTCTAATTTCTTAGTAGGCATAAGGGCTCAGTGACCCATGTTACTTCATCATTCTGGGATGCGCTCGCAGAGCTTTCCAAGAAAATGTTTTAGAAGCTGAAGAAGTTAAGTAACAGAAAATGGTAATGCATACATGATAGTGTTTAGAAGCTTAACCCTGAGTCCTCAACTGCTGTTCAAAGGTTGTTTTGTTAGATGTTTGTTAAGGGTTTGTTTCATAGGAGCTGATTGTACTTTCTCCCACACCAGGACGTCTCTGAATTTTCCCAGAGTCTGTGGAAAGACTTCTTTTGACATCAATAACAGCTTAATCAGTTGCACACAGCCTATGCCTATACAACCGTCAGCAGGGTTAACTGACCTGAGCCTTTTGGATCAGGTACCAAAAACTATGAAATATTAGACTAGAGCATAAAATGACACATGGGGGAAAAAAGGGGGAGGGGGGTGTGGAATCATACAGTGCATGTATGCAGAGGGTATACAGAGATGTGGATTAGCTTGTGATGGCCTTTCCATAAAGAGTTTACTCTGCAGGTCTCTGACTTTTTGTGACGGATGCAGGCACTGAGGGTCAGCTTCATGCTGGCATAAGTCTGACACGACTGATGCAGAGTCCACAGCGCATGAGGCTAAGAGAGCAGGAGTCATAAGAAAGAATACAGTTAAATTATATTGTTAAAATGCCTTGAGTGAGAGGCAGGCATAGCCATCCCTCAGGACTGCAGCATAAAACAGGTAGTGTAGCAGGTGGATATCATTATGTTCTGCTTAGTCCAAGTTTGTAGGAAAATCTCTGCTAAACGGAGTTGGTGGAGCATTTTCTCATTTTCTGGACAGTGCCATAAATGACCTGTGGGTCGTTTGTGGCTTGCCACTGTGTCATCCTCAGAGAGGTGTGTAAAGAGAGAGGATGGCATGAGAGGAGAGTAATTTAGTGGAGAGGAGAGTCCTGGCCACACTCACTGTGCATCCAGCTAAGACCTCAGTACTGTCAAATGGTTAATTTAGCGATTGTTTGGGCTTTTTTCCTGTACAGCATGACAGGGATTAAGAACTCTATTTTGCATTCTACACAGAAATCTTATTTTGACTCTTTCATACCAAAACAAAACTGAAAATACTGTAGAGGGAGAAAAAAATGCCCAGTAAGGTAATAACCCTGCTGGAAACTCACCTGTCAAGTTCTGTGTCACCATTCAACTATTTCTCTTGCTGAAGAGTATTTACTTCACTGTCTAGAGTCAGAATAGCTGTGTAGACCCGTAGTGAAAGTTCCTTAGAGATGTATGGTTTGGATCAGGATTATATAGTGCTGATGAACGCCCTTTTCTGTGCATGTTTCTCATTTGTCTCTTTCTTTCTCGTCCTTTCCTTATTTTACACATCCTCTCTTACACTTGAATCAAGCATATGTTTATGATAAAAAAAAATCATTTTAAGAAGTCTGTCCTTTTCACCTGAAAAGTTAAATCAAGACATTTCCACCGAGTTTTCTCTGCAGGAATGTCATGACCTCACGTGATTAAATTTTTATTAAATAAGACACCCATGTCTGCATAGCACCTACCTTGGCATCAGCAGATCCTGCAGAACGGCTGACCATGTTAAACCCTAGAAATCTGGACAGCCAACCTCAGAAGTTCCGACCATCTCCTTGTGTAGTCACAGCACCCCACTTACCTGTCAACAGCAATAGCCAGGAGAGCGTTGGTAGAAACATAGAGGGAGACCGTCCGTAGGTAGTTGACTGAGGCACAGAGGACGTGGCCGTGCTCCCAGGACAGCTGCCTCACCACATAGTAGTCCATCTCGAAGGGACAGCACACGATGGCCACAATGAAGTCGGAGATGGCCAGGTTGGCAATCAGCAAGTTGGTGAGGTTTCGCAGCTTCTTGTAGCGGGCGAGAGCAGCAATGAAGATGAAGTTGCCGATGCCACAGACCAGCATGATGCCAACCAGAGCCACCCCGATCACAATCTTGGCTGCAAAGAAGGTTCGGGTTTTGGTCATGTCGTCTTCACTGTCCAGTGGCAGGTCATAATCACTGTAACTGAAATTGAAAGGGAAGGAGTAGTTTCGCAAGGAGGTTAAATCCCCATCATGGAGATTGTAGATTGCAGCAAAGCTAGGGTTAACGGTAGCATTTGTGTTGTGTTCAGCTCGCTCCATGGCCATGGCTGTCTTGTTATGGCACACGTGGCTTGGCTGGCCCTTGGTTTCGTGTTGGAATGACCCAGTGTGGCAGGGTATGACGCTGGCAGGCAAGAGACCTCATCCAAAGTTTCCTTCTGAGCAGTGAGTCACCTTGTGTTTGCCCCCATAAGATTATAGAGCAACAGCCTCATTTATCTCCTTCTGTGGGAACAAAAAGAGGAAAACATTTCCTGAGAGGAAATTACAGCAGAAATACTGTGCTGGAGGCAGAGCAATAGGCACCTTATTGCCCCACAGCTCTAATGCTGGCTGTGCCCAGTAGGAAGAAATACTCTGCGAAAGGATGCTTCTGTTATCATAAAATCCCTTGAGTTGTGTAATACACTGGTTGTTACACCCAGCATTTTTATTTACCAATGATGAAATTTTGTTTTCAGCACACAGTGAAATGATAATATACGAGTGTAAAATCCAGCTTAAACCTCCACCAGCCTTTTAGCCCATAGTGCTGTCATCCCTGTGCAAGGTGAAAAAGCTGAAATGAGATGACACCTCAATTTGCTGAAAGGTATCTGATGTGCCTTGTGGACAATAATTTTTGCTTTATTCTAGATGTCTCAGTCAGGGCAATGTGGAAGGTGAGAATGAAAACAGGACTGATGTCCTAGCTTCTAAGTACATTTCTTAATTAAACAAGAGTTGCCAAGCCCCAAGAAAACATTGAAGCCAGCACTTTCTTTTTGGCAGCCAGATTTTCAGCCAGCATAATCCATTATTACTTCTCCCAAACCAGTGAAGCTCTGCCAATTTGTATAGACAAGATTTAGTCCTGTGAACCAGCTTGTAGGGCTTTGCATCCACAGACTCCTGAGGCGAAAGGGAAAATCTTCCTTAAATAAGGTGCTCCCCCTGTGAATGCCACATTTGCCTGCCCAGCAAAGTGCCTTGAACTTGTAAAGGCTGGAACAGGCTTCCCTCTTTGTACTGCTGCTTGTACCAACTATTAAAAACTGTTTTAATTTCCATACTGATGTAAAAAAATCTAACCTATTCCCTAATCCTGCCTCTCTAACAAAATGCTGGGAAAGCTGTCTTCTTGTGTCTTCCCATGCCACATCTAGAAATCCTCGCACCAAACTCCCAGCTGTCAGGACAGTCCCACACCATCCTAGAAGAGAATCGGGGGGCATTACCACTTCTCTGGGTTGAGGCAGTATGTCTTCAGGGTGTTGGATGCTATCAAACAATGTCCAGCATGGCTACAAAGGACAATCTGCATAGCAGAGCTGTTGTCCCCTTCTTTGCCTGGAACCACCCTCAGCCCTTGAGGTACCAATACTTAATAAATTTCTGAGAGAAACTCTCTCATACAACTTCTGTCTCCACATTGCTTTTCAAACTGAAGAGTTGCAGAACAACAGAATAAAAGAAAACCAAAGCCTGAAACTAAATAACAGTTCAAACAATTGACTGCTTTCCAAGACATCCCCACAGCTGCCTGGAAATGTGAATGTTCGTTTAAGAGAAGTACTAAATAAATACTTGGATGCAAAACCTGTATATTGGTCAAAGCAAGGTGTAGTATCTGTTCCAGACAGGTTTCCCTGCCAAATGCCAAGAGAGAGCTTTAAAATAAATACAGGCAATGCAACCATCCACAAACTGACATAACACGAGCAGCTAACTGTACCTGCAGTTGCTCTCATCTTCTTGGAGGTCTCGGGCACCATGGGGATAGCCTCCAGGTTTGTCCCCTGCAAATGTGCTGCTGTCACGGGAGCAGAGAAAGGATCACTGAAAGCAGCCAGAGGGCTTTCTTTGCTGAATGATCATTTCTCTCCTAAGCAGGTTTGCCCTGCTGCTCAGGGGAGGATGGCTCCGCTGGCTCTGTGCATGCATCTAAAGCCTTTTCTCAGTGGGAGGCACCTTGAAGCTGTCCATGCATTTCTGATTTTAAAGAGGCAGTGCGATACGGAGACAATAGAGCACAGCCCTTTTTCACTCTGCTTTAAGACCCCTCAATGCATCAATCTGGTGAAGTGGCTTTGTTACCAAGTCTGAGCATGGAAGGTTTAAAATCCCAGTTTGCACTTGCTCTTTGACTTTTGTCTGTGCTGCGCAGCAGCTACCTACACCTGATGTGTCACAGAAGCAAAACGCAAAGCTCCCAGTGCAGAGGAGGGGGAGGAAGGAGGGTGAACTACTTTCCCAGGGACCTTTCTCCATGTATCTCTCCCTGGCTATTGTCTTTAAGACTGCAGCTGGGGCAGCTCCTGCAGAAGGAGGGTCAAACATTGAATAGCTGTAAATCAGAGGACCCGTGACAGCTTTCCTTGGCCTCTCAGGTTATTACTTAGAGTGGATGAGGGGCGGTGAATCCTTAAGGGCTTGGTGTCCTTTGCTAATGCTGCCTCCTTGTTGCTCTGAAGCATGTGTACCGCAGGGAGCAGTTCTCTTGCTTCCCAATTCTCCAGAAAGAAAGGAAGTGCACAGCAGATCCTCTTCTGCAACTCCGGGCTTAATCACATTAGATGACATTTTCCAAGGTGCATAGTTGGGACACATTACATGATCACCAGTGGATGAGACCATAGGACACTGTAGAAGGTCATGAAGAATGTAGCAGGTTTGCAGAAAACTTAAAATATGTGCCCTATAATGCACACTCACAAGACTCAGCTTTCAGGAGCTAGTGGACACTTAGCTCTGGAAGAAAGAGATAAGGAAAGAAATCTGCTAATATGAACTATGTCTGGGGCAAAAGGGCCACTAACATGACATGTCTTCCAGAAAACTTGTGGAAGGTCAGAGAGCCACCACTATCTGGAGCCAGCGGACAGCAGTAAGAATTCCACAGTGTATACTTTGCTTGGCTTTATTTTTAACAGTCAGTGTAATAGGTGAAAGCCATCAAGGGATTTTAATATCCTGAAAGCGTACAACCAGATGAACAATGAGGAAATCAGATGCAGTCTACTTGTTGAGTTCCGTCATAAAAGATGTATATATAGTAAGTATAGGGAGAGGCAAGGTGAACATCAAGCACACATCAGCACGAGGTGTAAAAGATCCCTAAAATGGGCCAAATAAACCTTAAATGTCCCTTAAGAAAAGCTAGTACACTGAAGGGAGCCCTTGCAAGCTTTACATTAGGAACATGCTTGGTCTCTTTAAGGCTTTCTTCAGCTGTCTCACATTAAGTTATCTAGTGAGTTAATCAAGCAGCGTGATACCCAAATACTTATATTGCTTTAGGCTGAAACCTCAGCTGCTATGGTACTGTCCATCCCCATTGGCAAGTTGGCACTGGAACTCTGATAACTACAGCCCCTTCATGCTGTAGCTTCATGCTCTGTATGTAGCTTCTGTACGGCAGTTGTTCATCTGCCATGCTCTGAGTAATTTTGCTATATGTGTTAAGCTGTTTCTCAGAAAATGCTAGTAATATGTGAAATTACGTGATTTGAATGTGCTGTGCAGGACGCTGCTTTGTGGTTGAATAGACAGTCTGAATAGAAGTCATTGAATAGACAATGAAACCAATGGTCCTGACCCCTGCCCTTAGAGCCAAATGGGCAGAATGAAAGTTGAAAGATGGGTTTAGAGGTTCCTTAACTGTCCCGATAACCTGCCCCACTATAACAAGGGCTGGTGGTAGTGGAAAGACTCTTAAAGCCATGGGGCGTAGGGAGGAGGATTTCCCAGGTACAGATGCTGTGTAAAAAGTCCCAAAGGTTGTCTTCAAAAACCATAGTCTTTTGTGACTTCTGGTGTAAATGTGCTGAAAGAGCAGCTCCCTGGAGTGGCCAGGCTGCAGGATGGCCTGGGCAACTGTCTTTGTCTCTCTGTGCACAGCTGGGGTTTTAATTCTACCAGCATTGCCCAGCCCTGGGGCTTTGCAGCCTACAGGTCTCCTCTTCTGCAACGGGGCACTAGGAGGCTTGTGGAGACTGAGAGATCCTTCCTCACAGCCCGTTTATGATATCCATTTACCACGTGATTACACTCTATTACATGGTATTTCAAAGATCCCATTGTTTTGTAGAGCGTGTTATTCTGGTGCTGGAATTCTGCGTAGGACATGCCTGTAAAGGGACTTTTTATAAGAGCAAGTAGTGATAGGACAATGGGCGGTGGCTTTAAACTGAAAGAGGCCATATTTAGATTAGACATATGAAGAAGTCCTTCACTGTGAGGGTGGTGAAGTACTAGAACAGGTTGCCCAGAGAAGCTGTGGATGCCCCATCCCTGGAAGTGTTCAAGGCCTGGTTGGATGGGGCTTTGAGCAACCTGGTCTAGTGGAAGGTGTCCCTGCCTGTTGCAGGGGAGTTGAAACAAGATGACCTGTAAAGGTCCCTACCAACCTAAGCCTTTCAATGATGATGATGACAAGGTTTCTCCTTGATAGCATTTATCGGTGGTTCCTCGATGGTATCACAACATTTAACATAGCATCACAGTGCATTTCCTGAGACCAGTGTTACCAGTTCGATGAATTCAGGCTGAGAAAGAGAAGTTGATACTGAAAGCTACGATGTCAACAATTTACTTTCCTGTTTTTTTGGTTTTTTCATTAGTATGTTCACAGTTTGAACAGGGAAGTTATTTGGAGGGTAAATGATGGAAAAAAGATTGCAATGTAAAATACTTATTTAGAGACTTTCCAATAACGCATTTCTAAAACTCACATTTAGCCTAAGGCAACAGACCTAAAGGTCTGGCCTTTCATTTGAAAACAGCAAATTCACCAGCTACTGTCAATTTTTTTCCTAATTGCTAAATAAATTGGACTCGGAGCGAGGTAATTAATCCTAGGGGACTTACATAAGCTTTGCATAAAGTATAGTTGGAGTTTTACAAAGGTTGCTAATGCAGATCAGTTGGTGAAATGTGACAAAAGCATCAGGCATCCAAACACAAGGTAGCAGTCATGGGTCATGTGCTTGGTATTCTAACCAGACATTCAGCTCGGGGGCATTACTACATCTAAGAGTGTGTAACTGACAGCAGTGTTTGAGAGGATACTAGACTTGCTTATGTAAAGAGTTAGGTGTATTTTTCTAGAACATGAAAGCATGCCTTGTGGTACTAAAGAAAAACAACTTTTGGATGGAGTTTGGCAAACAAGTGCACACAGGAGTAATCTCACCATACTCAGCTGTTCCGATGGTGACTTGGGCTGTGGAAAAGCCCTGGAAAGGAGAGAGCAGAGAGGTGTTTGACTTTATTAATGGATTATGTCATCATGTTGCTTTCCTCTTACTCACTTTTTCCTGCTTCTTTACTGTGTATCACTTCTTGGCTTGGGAAAAGGGGCAAAGCATCTGAAAGAGCAGCAGTGCAGGCTGTCAACAGCCATAGGCACACACTGCAAAGAGGGTTGTCAGTACTGTTCAAGCAGCAGATACGACGCTTTCATCCAAAAGGTTTTTCCCTCTCAGAGCTGCACAGGTTTCTACAGACAGTGGCATTCAGGCAGATCTCACAGCTAGATGACACGAGGTTTAGCAGAGCTGCACAGATCTCACTTAATGGTTCAAGGTGACCCAGGGGCAGTGAGCAACCTTCTTCCAAACAGAAGCTCTTTTACTTGTCTCTTTTTTTCATTTTCAATTCTCCTCCAACATGTATTTTCTGTTTTCTTCATCTTTGTTGTAAGAAAATGGTGTTTATTTTGCTCAGCTCAGCTTAGCATGGCATTCTTCTGTGAGAAGCCCACCCCTGCCCTCAATAATAGTCCAAGAAATATGTAGAAATATCTGTAAGAAGCTTATGTTCCTAACTGGCTCTTAATCGCCCTTACTAGAGAAGCCCATCTTGCCTGCAGCAAAAGTGACAGTATTTGGGGCAATGTAGAAAGCAAGGACCAGCCCAGGGACTGTGCACAGGTTTGGATGCCACAGTAGTATGACACGAATGACCACAAAAACATTTCAGTCTTTAAACATTCAATGCTTTGTTCAATTATTAAATATTACTCTCTCCACCCTCCCCACCCCCGTTTATTTATGATGTGTTTGTTAGGCTTTGTGATGTTTAATTTTTTTAGCTCAGTCTTCCATAGACCAAATGCCTGTTACCAAAAACCCTTCTCTTGAGTAGAACCCCCTTGAAAGGCAAGTTTTAAGTGCCTTTCTCCCCAAATCCTGCCTGGGCACACTCATAGCTTGGTGGATACTGATGTGCCAGCTGTGGACAGTATCAGTGTGCAGCTGTAGCAGCAAGGCAGATGATCACTGAGACAGCCTCCTTTACCCCACTCACTTACCAGCTTCATTCTCTGCTAAGGCTCTTCCCTGCCACAATAGTCCCAGTCAGCTTTTAGGGGTTGCTTAATTTTAGACTACAACTGTCAAGCCCATTTCTATAGATTCTTAAAAGGCCACATCACTGTAAGTTCTGTCTGTTCTATGCCAGATATTTGGAATAACAAAGATGAGTGCTTGGAAACTTTTTGCCAATTGGAGACAAAAATCAGTTTAGTGAGTTGAAATGTTCTGTTTTGATACTGGCTCTAAAGAATGTTACTGCAATTACTTAGAATTTCTAGGAATGCCTTTTCAAACTCAAACCCTGGAGATTTTACCTGGAAATTGGGTATTTTGCTCTGCTTCTGCTTTTGTGCCCATTATACAAAAGAATACTTATTAGTCAAGGTTTACAACTGCAGAAGGCAGTTTTTCTTTATTTCTGAACATTGTTCTAAAAGAATGAAGATGAACTAATAAGTAGCTCACAGAGAACAGCCTTTTGGAAAGAGATGTCAGGATAATCACCTAATCTGTTGTTCCTGCGCTGTGTAACATATATACAAATAATTTGCAACAAATGGTTTCCTGGCCTATTGATGAAGAAATTTTTTACTGTGGAGCTCATGTCTTCTGTGTGAGACTATTAAATGTTTCTTAGCTGCACCAGATAAATTAAATTCCTCATTTTAATATCTCTGATCCAGATCAGAAGTCTGCATTTGGCCGCCTCCTCAAAAGCTGTTTTACTCATACCCCTTGTTCAAAAGCCTTTGAATTTAGAAATATCTAAAAGGAGCTTAATATGCCCTATATATAAGCCAGGCTTGTCACTCCTTTGGATTTTCAGAGACAGTCTTGTTTATTTTGGATTTTACTCAAAGATACGGTTAGTGCATCTTCTCTTTCAGTGGGTGCTATGAGCTGCAGAATGTCTTTGGAAATGAAGCAGCTTTTTAATTGAGTGCCTCGGTAAGAGATAGACCTCCAAGGAAGTCAGCAGGCTTTTGGAAGGATGTGAGTTGGAGAAATTGGATGCTGCATTTCTTAAAAAGCTTAACCATTATCCATTACAGCTACAATCTCAAATTTAAGCTAAATTGTCAGCACTTTCGTTTGCCCTTTCTGTTCTCTGCTGGCAAAAAGCCCTTTGATTTGTATTATCATCACTTCAATATCTTCTTTTTTTTTTCTCTTTTTATTCAGTGAACATTACTTTCTGTTTATTTGCCACAGACAGAACCCTGCTCCTTTGTGTCTCCCCTTTTTGGTAGTGTGGTGGTTTTGCCATTGTCACTGGCAACTTGGCATTTCACCCTGTATTTCCATGGCAGGCAGAATGGTTCCAAGAATTTCCTTCTGCAGTTGCTATAATCCCACTTTTACCTGAAAGACACCCTCCTTTTCCTTATTTCTACCATCTCAGCATAAACATACAGACCAGAGCATGTCTCTACAAAGCACTTTTATGTCAAGCAGTATGTATGTCAAACACAGAAGTCTGGCTTGTTTGGGCACATGCAGAGAGGGTTCCTATCCCAGGTCCCCAGCTTCTCCCTGATCTAGACATTAAGTATTAAAGCTCATGCCCCATTCTACTGCCCAAAACATTTTTTGTTGCTTCATTGAAAGTTAGTACTTCTTTATTTCTCACAACTTATTTCCCATTTAAGGGCTGTCAGAGCTAAGTGTCAGTCTGAGAAAGGGATTAATATACTGTGAAAGCCATATTGCAGATATCATATATTGCTGGTTATTTCTGCACACACTTGAAATAAATTCTAACCCAACAGAATAATGGCTAATGGTAGTTTTAATTGAAGCTACTCAGAGCATGAAACCATAGTCTTGGTTTCAGGATTAGTCATGGAAAGCTGCAATCACAACTTATTTCTGACTTTAAGAAAGGTTTTTAACGTTCTCTTGATGTGGTGTCAAAACTGTAGGGCCAGATCAGCCATCTTTTCATAATATTTTTGAAGTTTGAAGGTAGCACTGTAGAAGTGACTGCTCTCACAGGAGAGGAAAGGTATGTCCATGCTGCCCAAACTAGGTGGAGATGAATTAAATCCATCCCAGAAGGTACACATCCATGTTTTGGGATGATGGCTGTGCCCCTCCAAGCACCCCAGGGCTGTGGTGGAGCAGGCATGCTGCTGCCAGTCCATGGCTCTGGGGGAATAAGAATGTTTTGGGTTAGGGACAAAAGAAGGCAGACCTTAACCTGGGAAAGGCAACTCAGGGGCACAGATGTCGGAGCCAAGGGCTCAGCATCTCCCCTCCTTGTACAATGTGTGATAGAATTAAATACCACACGTCAGGAGCAACAAAACCCCCACACTGAGAAAGGAATCTCTTTGCGTCCCTGCCACCACCAAAGCAGCAAACCTGCCCTTCTCTCTGCTGGTGGTCTCAGTGATCCATTGCCCATGAAGCAGCCAGTGATCCACAAACCAGTTAATCTGTGTAAGCATAGACTGTGTCATGCTGCCCTTTGCCATGTTCATTACTTGGATTTTGTGCCTGTGTGATGCTGTGCATGTCCCCTGCTGCAAGATAATCTTAGTTGGCTGATTGTGCTGAAGGAGCCTGCAGACTGCTTCCCCTCCGTACAGGCAATTATACCACCCATGTGTCCTTGTCTTTAACTAAAAGTGCAGTGGCTGAAGATCTGTTCAGTGCTGCACAGCTCAGGGGTCCCACCATCTGAAGGGAGGTGAGATTATCTATACTATCCTCTTTGCAGTGTTAGCTCAGCTGAATGACATTTTAGGTGATGATTCAGCAAGTTTGAGAGCCTTGCTTAGTGGGATCACAACAAACTAGCACTTCCCGGTTCAGAACAGTGGTGGTCTGCTTCTCACAGCATACTTAGAAACAATGTGGACAAGTGAGAGGCAATAGGAGAACATGGCATGGCTAAAGCCGTGTGGGAAGGGGCAGCCCTTAGTTCCAGAATTAAAAGTTCTTGAGTTAAGTCACAAGCTTTTCTAAAGGCTCCTGTTGCTGATACTTGGTAGAAAACAAAATTTGCAGGGAATGGTATTAGCCTTTTGAAATCAAACCCCATTAACTATAGGAATCTTAAAAGACCCACTGCACAGGAGTTGTGACACAGTCACGATGCCACAAAAGTAACTCGGGAAGATTCGACTGTTCAGCCAGTACTGCATGCTAGCTGCTAAATCCATGAAGCTGAGAGATGCAGATCTAAAACTTCTTTTAGGAAGAAATTTAAGTGTTCAGAGGTTATTTGAGCCTGTTGACTATTGATAACAAAGTAAATTGGCAGGAGTTTACTTTGAAAAATACATCCTGTGGCATATGATGCACAAAGGCCAGCATAGTGGATCTGATGCTGGTTTTGAATCAGAGCATAATTTAGCTGCTGTGAGACACTTGTTGGAGGGGTTTCTGTCCATGTAACTGCTGATGGACAGCCTGCTTTTACCCACAGTGTTTTTCTGAGCAAACTTTTATTTAAATGAGCTTGACATTTTAAGCCCCAAGTTTTGCCAGAAGAAATATTTCATACAAGCCCAGCTGGCCTTTTCAAATGAAATTGTTTATTAACCGATTTGTTGTCATTAGCCACCAGGAAGCCCAACTGTAAAACACTTTCAACTATATAAAAAATTTAGTTTCCCAGTACCCTAATTTGTGTAATTTTGCTGCAGGGAGTTCATTTTGAAGAGAAAAGGGTGACAGATTGGATATTTGAGGATCATTCAGAAGGTTTTTTCAAGGCTCATTTGCCTTTCAGACTTACTGACATTCTCTCACATCATTGTCAGATACATTTCTACACAATACCTGAAACATTACCTTGCCACTGGAGGTTTCCACCTTACTATTTTCTACTTGTTGCTTTCAGACCTGGCGGCATATTCCAGTCTGTAGCTCCCTGTTGAACCTGGCACAGCCTTCAGCCAAAGATAAATATAACGAAAGAAAGATGATGAAGTTTCCCCCTCCCTACTACGGAGGGACATTAAGCAATGTTCTTTCTGCCAAGGCAAATGGATTTTTCTGAGCTTTCTGCATTGGTTTCCTGGGCAAAGAAACATTTTTTGCTTGTATTTTTATTCTATTTAGCAGATTAAGAGGTCATTTGCTAAAGCCCACAGAAAACTAGACCGTGTGTAAATTTATTTCAGCCCACTTAGTGAGAAAGGCACAGACATGATAATGTGGAACATTGTGTGATGGAGACCTTTGGGAGGCAAGGAGCCTGCTTCTGTCCCCTGCTAAGGAAGAACCATTTCAAAGTATACAAATTCAAAGGACTAGTGCTCCCCAGAGTACTTCAATTGCCGGTTGGTTGTCTTCAGGATATGCATTATTTGCAGTGAGATTTGACATCCTTGCAATGTGGATCTGACTAATGAGATTAAGCCAGAATGTCTAACAGCAGTCAGATGGAGGTGTGCCAGTCTGCTCCTGTGAATGGAAGCTCCTCCTCAGCCGCAGTTGTACCAGCCATAGGAAGCCTGTGGATAGTGCTGACAAGTCAGCAGGGGATAAGAAAATACTGAGAACCCTCTACCTATGCCAGTAACAGGTCCACTACCACTTCTTATGCATTGGGGCTATTCAGAACAAAATGACCCTAAGATAACTTTGATCATTTTGAGGGTTGTTGCAGCAATGCTTTAGAGTTCATTCTTCTACTTGCATTGCTCTGCGTTGCTCCAGCTCTGTTTGGGCTTTTTCCCTGGAACATTACTAATGTGAAGAGAAATAGCAGCCTGGTGCTGAGCTCTGGTACACAGGTCCTCTTGCCTGAGTCAGCCCTTCTGCTGGACTTTTAAAGAAAGTCTCTTGGTGCTGATGGGGTGGTCTAAGTCTTGCGCCATCACGCTGACAGGCAAGAGTCTTTAACAAATTCTGCAATTAAAATGGCAGGCAACACAAATTGCCAGTCTTTAAAAACAACCCTTTTCTGCTTCATAAAGGTGAACTATTTAAAAATATCTAATCCAGAAAAGATTAAACATTAGTTCGATTGCTCTGAGATGATAAATGTCTCCAGAAGTCATACAGGCAGACAAAGCTGGGTGGGGGTAGAGGGAGGTAATAAGAGGCTCTTGCATTACAAGTGCTCTGTGAATGCTCGGGCACCATGATAAGTCTGCTGCAGTTAACTTTCTGTTATGAAATGATATATTTGAAGCCACTTTGAAGCCCTCACTGTCTGTCAATGCCAGCTTCACTCTGCTGCCAAATAAAGTGACAAGATCTGTCTTCAAAAAATTGACATGATTTAAAATGTAAAGAAAAAATGTTTCTACTCTTGTCCAGCAAATGTTACCCAATGGATTTCGGGAATGACTCAGATGTTCCTCATGAGATGATGTGACCTAACACATAAAGGGAAAAATCCTTCAAACCCTTGAATTTCCTGTTAGTTTCTGCAAGCTGTCAATACTGGATCAGACATTTCTATTTGTCTCCTGAAGGTCGAATTTTACTTTTAATATGATGATACCTCTTTTCTCCTGAGAGATCATTTCCATGAAATGGATGAGATTGGGGTTACTAGAGCCTGCAGGACTATATACAAACAGCTGAAAAATTCCACCCCTCCACCTTCCAGCAAACATCAAGTATGAATTTACCACAGTACTAAAAATTCAGTATTCAGGTATGTATACTTTTAAAGATTATCTTAGTTTTGTCATTCATTTGGTGGGTAGAAATGATGAATGATGGGATGAACCTTGTATTTCTCACTCCTCTCTTTGCTCGTCTTGAAGCTCAAAGCGATCAACCATCACTGTCTGCTCTGAGAAATTCTGGCCTAGTGGTTTATCCAAGCAAAGAGATGTACTTTGTATTGGTCCCCCCCCTGCTCTAAGCATAAAGCTGCTTTCTCAGGGATGGGGGGAATAAAATCAGATCTTTAAATTGAGTTTCTAGAGAAAAGACACAATAAACAATCCCAGTTCTTACAAATGCTAATTGCACAAACTCAGTATCAGGGCTCTGTAGGCACTAATAGCTCTTAATGACCCTGATGAGACCCACCTGGAGCCTCCACCTGTACTCCTGCCCAGGGACCCAGGAACCTAAATTCAGGAGCCAAGTTCAGGTCAGCTCTCAGTACATCCCATCCCCTACACCAGGCACCTTGTCCTGTGTCTCTGTTACTTTGTCTCTGGTCTTGTCTCCTGGATGGACCTTAGATTTATATTGCTGCCTTGCTTCAGGCTTTCTCTCTTCCTGCTCTGGATGGACTTTGTGTTTTTATCTGGAAAACTGCTCTTGCTGAAACATTTGCTTTGAGAAGTGTGATTTGGAAACATGGATGTTATTTTGATTCTGTCATCTGCAGTCTCAAGAAGGATTCAGGTACTTTTTGAGTTTCGAAGTAGTTTCTTATGCTCCGTGGATAAGAAATGTACATAATGTATAAGCAAATATATATGTGTGTGTGTATTGTGTATATAGTGTATAAGCAAATGTGAGGCATGTATATGTGCTGGGTTTAGAAATGGTATTAGACTAGGCTAATAACAAAACATTCTTGTGGAAGAATTGTGATGCGTGGATAATAATAGTAATTTTTCAGATAGCCGTAATGTACACCCTCCCAACATTACAAGATCTTACAGGAAGCTCAGTAAAGCATGCTTACTTGACGTTTTTGTAATCTGGCATGTAATCTTGCTGTAAGGCAAAAATTCCTCCCAAATCAATTTCAAAGTCTGCACAACAAAGAGAGAAAGTTCACCAAAATATGCCACTGTATGTCTTGATGTATGAATCAAATAGCTGGCTAAGAGCAGGGAACAGAGGCTCAGATGTCCGTGGTGTTAGAATTTAAAAGTCACAGAAATGGATGTAGGCTTCATTGAAGTTGTATTTCAAATAACTTTTGGTTCTTCCATGTAAAGTTTGGGACTGGAATTTAAGGAAGAAGTTTAGGAGTTTTTTTGGCTGGACTATTGACTTAGGGGGTAGCTGTGGTTAACTCTTTTGCTTTCTTACTGTGAAATGAAAGGATAATAGCAGTGTCCTCTGAATGATACTTGAAGATGACAAGCACCACATAAAGCAGTCATATTTAGATCATGAGGACTTACTGATTATAGCTTCATGGGTCCCAACTCGTGAAAAATCTTTAGAATTCCTCTTAACTGCACACTTCCCTCCTGCTGATGCTGTAGGAATCAGTTGATTTGTGCTTGCTCCTATTTCACAGGTCTGTTGAAAGTGGTTCTCCAGGTGTCCAAGGATGCACAAGTGTTTGCAACTGTGGAAGCTGCCAGGGTAAATTTGTAGTTAAAGGAATATAACCCAGTAATGTCTCCTGCAGTGCAAGCATCCCTTTGTGATTTTCAGAAATGAGCAGTAACGTCTTACTCCAGACTTTAGGAGTGATGTTCACATTTCTGTGTTTTCTTTCCACTGAAAGCTAACAGCCTGTGATTGTTTCCAAGTCCCCACTTCTGAGTTAAGGTAATTCTAAGTGTGCTGCTCCTATGGGCCATCTCTTCATATTGTCATGTTAGTTACAGTTTGATTCCTTAGAGTTATGGCAATTTGCAAGCTACTTTAGGAGTCCATCCCTCCCAGGGACGGATACCTGTGTGCTCACCTTTCACTTCTTTCTGAAACAGTATATGGGTTGGGGCTCTGTGGGAGAGAATGAGGGAGCAGAGGAGGGAGGTGCTTTCTGGATGTTCTCTGATTGTTAAGTCTGTACATTTCTCCCTGAGGAAGGAGCACTTGTTCTTCGTTGTTTTGAAGTTTAGGGCTTAGAGTGTAACTGAGCCTGGCCAGTTTGCATTTGGGAGGTGGTAGCAGCAGCAGTAGTGTGCAACCTTATGTAACTGTAGTACAAGTCCGTGGCTGGTGGAGGAAAATAAGGGAGGTCTGAAAAACTCTTGGTGTGGTGTGGGTGCAACTGGTAAGCAACATTACTCACGGAAAAGCACAGTTGGCCTAAAAGGCAGTGACTTTAATGTGAAACAGGCTTAGATTTGGTGATGCATAGAAATGAATAGCATTCAGATACAGTTTTTGGATTGCTGGAGTATCACAAAGGGAGGTATTGATTGTTGGATGATATGCTGAATCAGACCAACATTGACCAACATATAAACCTGTCTGTAAACTGTTATCTCAGCAAATGCTAGATCGTGCTAGGAGCTAGCATTTAAATTGATTTAACATTTAGTTTCTAGTAGCTTGGCGTCACAGCACCCAGAAGTGTCTCGGTACTTGTTCTTTGAAAATTATTTTGCCTTGTTTTTCACTTGTTCTTAAATTATTTGGGATACTAACACATGATTCTGTCCCTGAGATTGAATGAAGTTCCCACAATATGCAGAAGCAACTGATTTGTCTTTTGAAAGACTGGAAGGAAATGTGCAGAAGCTATTTTCTTTAAATTCCTCGTGGTCCTTCAAAGCTTCAAATTCTGTTTTTCTATTGAAATAGCCCTTTAAAGAGAATTCTTTGTGATGTGATGACTGAAATCAGTGTAATTGCATTATGAAGCAATGGCAAAACACTTGAAGAGATAACATTGTTCAACCTCTGGTAGTATGGTGAGCTGCTGAAATGCTCTGATGTATGTGCCAAAGATTTGACAATGTATTTCTTGAATAAAGTTATTGAAGAAGACAACAAATATGGGAATTTAAAAGCAGGGATGAATATACAGCAGAAAGACATATTGATCTAGCAGAATGTTGTTCAACTGTGTTGTCGATACATAATTGAAGATAAACTTCCCCTACATGCGCCCCTCCCTCTCACCCCCCCCGTCCCCCCCCGCGCCCCCCCCCCCCCCCCAATCACACCCTGGGAGAACAGTATTCATCAAGGTTTTGTAAAACATTATAGGAATGAAATTACTTGATTGCAAAATAGCTTTAGGAATTCAGCTGACAGAACAGGAGAACTAAAATCACCCTCAGGACAAAACCAAGCAAATAGAAGCTAGTGGCTGGGGACAGGGTCTGTTCTGAGTTTTAAACTTCATATTATTTTGCTCATCATCAGACGCTGCCTTTGCAAAACGCCTTGCTGCGCTTTCACATGTCAGGCCATAATTCACTGTTTGGCTGTCTTTTCCTTTGGGAAACTATTGATTTATGTTTGGGGGGGAGAAAAAGCAAGCTGTGCACCTTAATGTTTACGTCTTATGCTTACAGAGCCCCATTTTTACCTTGGGAAGAACTGAAGCTGAAAACATTTTCAGGCAGTCATTCAGTTGTTTGATTGGGGTTTTTTTCCTCCAAACAACAGTATTGGAACTATTGTCAGTTTGTAGGACTTCAGGATGGCAAAATTATGGATGATTGTGAAAGGCAAGCTTCATTAGAGTCAAGCAACCTAAGAAAATCTGAACATGGAAGAAAATCAGTCATTTGCTTTTGTTGGGAGCAGAGAGAAAACTGTTTAAGCATTACTAATATCAAAGGGTGACTTGTCAGCAGATGAACTACGTAGGAGGTGAACATGGACAATTGAAACTTCTGTGTAGAATAGAAATGGAGACAAGCTACAAGTTGGGCTCAAGATTTGGAACCCCACTGAGGCAGATGAAGATAACTTCTGTTGCAGGTCAATTAAAACTTCTTGTGTGCTACCAAGGTGACCTGGAAATTTGCATCGGAAAAGACACTTTGCTCCCTAAGGTGTTGATGCCTCTGTTATAGGGATAGTGGTTTATGGAACCACTGTAGTATCAAGCTTATGATGGGTGGCCCAATGCCAAGGTGCTGACTAGCTTTTAGTCATGTGGGTTTTCTACAAGCTCCAAAATATCAAACTGCAATACCTGGCAGCATTTGTGTTCTCTCCATGAGTTATTCCAAGACTTAGAAATACGTAGAGACCAAATGCATTAGAGTATATGGACCTACCATTCCACTTGCAGTACCCTCTCCAGTGGGTTTGTAGTGGTGTGTTAAAACAGTCGGATCCCCAATGTCCTGGCATCTGCAGTTCCTTTGCTCCTGTTCCCAATGGTGGTGAACACTACCCTGGCAGAGCAACAGCATTCTGTCCTCAGCTGCTGCTGCTTCTTTTCCTTGAGCATAATTAGACAGAGTGCAGGCATAGGGAGAATTGGCCTCTAGAGCCATACTTGCAGGTGTGAATTAATTTGAAAGATAAGGCAGGAAATTTGTAGAATCATTCCAACACTCTGAGGAAAGATTAAGAAAATCCATGATGCCATAATGTTAAAGCAAGTTGCAGTCATTCCCAAGGGCAAAAGGCTTTTTACAATGCTTATGTATGCACCCCATAAAATTAAGATAGTGTTGATACATAATGGTATTTCAAACCTCACCAGCATTTTAGTCTTTTGAATTACTTCACTTATCTCTGACCTAAATTACCTTCAGTATTGCAAATGCTGTAACATTAACACATTGTGATCCTGAACATGCAGTAGTGATTAAGAAAGCTGTAGGTAAACTTGGTTGGAAGAGTGGGTGTAGAGCTATGGGAATAAGGGGAGTGATCAGTATGCTGAAGATGCTATCTCCCTTTGCCTGTTTCAGAAAGGAAGGTTAAAATTCTCCTGGTTTCTAGAAGAGGCTAGAATGTGCATTGATGTCAACTGGGAAAGCATCATGCATGTTAAAGAAAATGGAGTTAAGCAGCAAATATGGTCTGGGCTCTTTTGATAGCATGTTTATTTTTATGTAGCATTTTCCATGTTATTTAGACATCTGGCTGGCCTGTGATGAACATGCCACAGTTGGGACTGTGTTGTTCTTGCTGGCATCTGGCTATGCAGCTGTGTCCTTTCCTCCTGGGTGAAAAGCTTGCTACTATCATCCCTGCCTTGGCTTCATCAGTGATGTACAGTTATGCTGCAGTTTGCTTCAGACTACTCTTGGATCCGTTTAAAGTTAAATCTTTGCAGACAATATGGCTATTCTTCATGCTTTGTCAGAAAGGCTTTTCATGTTGACTCACTTGATGCTGAGTAGTTCCACCTTGCTGCCTGTTGCTCCACATGGCAAGAAAAATATTTTTCTCTACCTGTGTTTGCATTTAGATACTGCTCTATTCCTGTTCTAGGAGCCCAGTTTGAGTACATGGTCCCTTCACTTACATGAGAAATCCCATTGGAAGGGAAAGCTCCATGAACCTGTGTTCAGTTCGTCATTTAATCCCCCAGCCCAGCAGTCCACTTAGCCCAGGTAATCACTCAGCATGGCTGTGGGTGAAACGACCACCAATGCTTTGGGTTTCAGCCTGTACAAGAGCAGAGCAGATATTTCCACGTTATCTGTGCAGATCTGATGGTCTTGGTCCCAGCTGCATTGTCGCATTAAATGATGGATAGTTTTTGTTGTGTTTGTTCTTTTGGAGGAGTATGAGCAGGTTGAGACTGTGCCAAGAGTACACAACTGGCAGAGCAGTGAAGTTCTGAAATTGTGCATTGAGACGTTGTGCATGTAGAAAAGGGTCTGAGGGAGTCCTTTGAAAGCTGTGCCAATCTTTTCCTGTATGAAAAGAGCAGGACTTCGTAGCAGGGAGATCACCTGCATGGGGTTCAGAAAACCTACCATAAAAAGGAAACCAGGTATGTGGGTTACATGTTTCCATATATTTCTGGTTCTTTCAGGTGGGCTGGAATGTGTTGGAGGTTGACTAAACACGTAGTTCCAAATCGTATCCATTTAGTGGTTTATGCCAGAAGGGAAAGAACGAGAGGCAGAGCTTACTTGGGAGCAGAAGACTTCCTGGAGCTCCCTACTGTGCTAGGGCCACGTGTGTTCCTATGTGCCTCTATCCTGGGTGCAACACTCACCCTTCCTCACCTATCCAGAGGGTCCTCACGTTTACCAGATCCCTGTGAGGAAACTCTGGGTCCTTTGGCTGGGGAGATGAAGCATTGTGTGGGAAGCTTAAATGTGCCGTTTTTCTATGTGAATTTAAGAAGCTTAGCCTTCAACCCATTGAAAATGTGTGGTGCCTACACAGGTCTTCATAAAAAGCCTTAATCAGCTTTCTTAGCAAAAATGTGTGACTTACTGCCAGGTAATTACATCTTTTGTAATATACTGGGGTTGGCACAGCTTTAATCTCTGAAAATGCTGCTTTGGAAAGCGTATGTCAATGCATGAAGTCATTGAACTTCTAATTCACTGAAACTTCTTTTATAGCCTATTTCATATGTGATTTACTGGATTGTTTGCAAATGGCGCATTTCAATTTCTGAGTGCCTGGTGCTGTAAATTCATTCCTTGTTAGTTTATTCTGCATCCACATGAGTGCTCCGAGCGAGTACGAAAGTAATCAGCCATTTCATGAGGGATGGATCTTGGAGGATCTTGTGCATTTTGTAAGATAAACTATTCCAGCTTTGGCTTTCCACTCATGAACCCATTGCATATGCTAAATGTACCACTGCTGTGGGTTTAATCCTGGGCACCAAAAATACCTCTGGTAATGTTCAGATAGGACCGTGAGTAAAATTTACTTTACATTGTTTACTCCTGCTGCAAAAAAGAGTAACATCAATTAACTTTTTTCAAAAGGTAATGAGAGGAACCACTTACTACTTTTTTCCTTTTAAAGATAAATCTGTTCTGTCTCTTAGAGCTGCCCTCATAGATTACTGCATACTTAATCAAAACTAAGGCTTAACATTTCAAATCCAGCTGTTTCCAGTGGCAAATGCTAGCGGGTCATTAAATGCACTTAGCCTAGATTTAATATGCCTTAAAGCAATTCTCTTTGAATATGGAGGAAACAGTTTTCAAGTTAGCATTTATCTTCTGTTTATCATTGCCTTTCCTTAGACTTTTGAGCTAGCACTGATTTACAGTGCTCTCACAAACTGCCGTGAAGGTTTGTAGCATGCCAGGCAGAGAGGGCATATTCCAATACATTGTTGTGGAGGAAGGCAAATCTTCAGGTGGGTGGTGTAAAATCACTACTGATTTGCTCTGTTTGCAAAGCTGAGTAGCAGACTGCCTACTCTTATCAAAACATATGGCTTTTACTACTGCTGGGGGGGGGGTTGTGTGACTCCTGGAAATATGAACAGTAGAGTAGGGTTCTGATTTTCATCTGTGGTTCAGGTTTCTTCATAGGAAAACTTGGTATCTTTTAGTTATTTACCTGTCAGTACAGCAGAGTCTACTAAATTAAATAAAATTTCAGCTTATTAGCAAGGGTGATACAGGCTGGGCTTCAGCATTTGCTAACTTCCAGCATTTGGGAATGCTGCGGCTTAGCTTAGTCGCCTTTTACATACACTTTTCTGAGGAGATAGATTAATGGTTCTGCTGCTGTGCAGGAATATTCTCCATCACTTGCTGGGAAAGAACAATAGTGTGCCAGTCTCCCTATGGTTTTCATGCTTTTATAGCTTTGCCTTCCTATGTATTACTAACCAATTCCTTCTGATTTTATTCCTGAACAAAAGCACAGTATGAAAGCCAGAGATTATGCTACAAATCCTTTCTTCCTTTTCCACATCTATAATACAAATGCCATGCTGCTTCCAGTTCAGCTGGTAATGCTTCAGATTGTTGGAGCGAGGAGCTGTAAAATAAATCCTTGATAATGCATGTGTGTGAATTTAATGGTTATGAGTAGTTTAACCTTGATCCAAAAGGAGTGACAACCTTGTCTTGATTTATAACAAGTAGTTATGTTACCAATGAGATTTAATTTGCTTTGAACGTTCTTCTTTA
>NW_009921277.1:0-5190 GCF_000696875.1 Nestor notabilis | reverse complement strand
GGTTGAGTGAACAGTAGAGTGAATCTGCTACTGTGCTGTTAAAAATCCTCAAGAGTTAGGGAAGTCTGCCAGGCTCCCTCTGTGTTTTCTTTGGAATGAGTTCAGTTCCCAAGTCCTTGGTTCTGTGGGAATCTGTTTTATCATATGATTGCAGTTGCCTGGATGCTGTTCTGGCTCTTGTGTCTCTTTTCATTTGTATGTGTCAACAGTGTTAGTCCCAAGAGTGACTAGAAATAAGGTACCTGATGTATTGGTCAATCTGGTCTTACCACGCTCTTGAAAACTTTACTGTGCAGTTTCCCACTGGCTACCTATGCGCCCACATGCCTGATACAAGTTCTAAAAGATGAGATCAGCTGCAGTCGTGCATCTCTTCAGGGGAGGATTTGTGCTAATGCAGGCCCTGGAGTTCAGTCTGAAGAGCTGACAAAATGAAAAGTGCTGAAGCAGTAAGAATCAACAGGGGGGAGTAACATTTGCCTGATTTTTAAACCAGCTGATAAAGTATAATCCTTAAGTAGTCACATGTGATATTACAGAACAGTTGATTAAAAAACTGCAGGCTTAGGTTTGGGTAGATCTGTAGATAGAATCTTGGCACACAGTGTCGAGGAGCTGAAAGTAGTGTCTGAAATGGAAATGACGCTTTCTTGCAAGTGTCATTAATTCCTCAGCAAATAGGATTTTATTCTGAGGGAAATAAATATTGGGACTTCTGTTAGCTCCCCCCACACTCCCTTCACTCTTCTTCCGAGAGCTTCCTCCCCTGTGTTGCTTGTTCTTACAGGCACTGGTATGGGATCAAGAGCTAGTTCCAGAAATGCTTCTCGTGGCTCACTTCTCAGGACCTAATTTTGAACTCTCAAGCCTAGCTCTCAGTATTGCATGCTGACGTGCTGCTGAAGATCTGCTGGAACTGGAAGAGGGTATAAATGCAGTCTTTGATGTTGTTTTAAAGCAAAAGTTTCTTTTTCTTGCACATCTAGGGTGCAGTGGTGATCCTGGTGTGTATTACAGCACGTGAATGCCACTAATATCCAGCCTGTTTGATTAGTGCCTTACCTCTTCTGTACTTGACCCCGAGTCAGATATGCCTGTAAACAGAACTTGATTTTGATATTTCTGAATGGTATTGAGGGGTCATCAATAGTCATGCAGATTGGTTTTTTTTTTAAATGTAACTTAATAGTAACCCAGGTCTCAGAAAGGCCCTGCTTCACCAGCCCAGTTCAGGTAATTACCTAAAATAGCAGCCATCCTATTGGTAATAAAACTAAAAGTGTATTTGTGTTAAAAAAAAAAGGTAAGAAATTCAGCTGATATTCTACCTCCTGTTTTAAACTACTGTTAGAGGCCAAGTGTTCTCTATTCTTAGATTCCCAACTCCAGTGACAACCAGGAGTTAACCAGCATTCAGCTGGAAAAGCTTAAAACTTCCTTTACAGTTGTGGACTGTAAGTTCATAGCTAAAATTTAATGCAAACTTTTAGTTTATCTTTGTTCCTTCCTTTTTCTAGTCTGAAAAACATCCTGTAATTAGATTTAGTTTTACAATGCTGCTGTTAGTGCAAACTGTAGTGGTTATGTGTTGCCACACAGCCATGTATTGAAAGAACAAATACAAAGCACAGTGAAACCCCTGTTGTGTTGTGAACACAACCAATTTCTCATTGTAAGAATGCAAAACCCTCAAATTAATAAAATCTAATAGCAGATAATATTAGGCAATGGAAAAAACTAAATAATAGAAGTCAATTCTGTGCATATAATGCTTATTTAAAAATGCCTGCGTGCATGTTCAGTCAGACAGGCATGCTCAGCTCAGAAAGCCTACCAGCCAAGTGCAGAAAGAGCCTTACTGGTTGTGAATGCTAACATTGTTGAAGGAAACTTGCTAAGTGTTGGAAAACTGATTCAGGGTTGCCTAAGAAGCTACAAATGACAGGAAAATAATTGTTCACTCTTGAATTAATCTCTGTAGAGTGAAGCTAAATCTACTACTAATACAGAAAATAAATCACATTGGTTTAGAAACAGTGTGCACCCCAGTATGACAAAATAGGCTCATATTTGTATGCATTGCTTGGGTATCTAGAATATAACAAATACTTTTAAGGCTTAAGTTTCTACTTGGTGTTTAAGTTTTCCATTCCATGCTGCTCTGGGTTGGTTTTCCCCGACCAGATAAAATAGTTTGAAATTTCTGCATGAGCAGTTGCTACTGTTATTTCAAAATCCTTTAAAACTAGTCTTTGTGTAAGCATGATACTGTTGGGAGCACACCAATATTATGAATTTAATTAATAATTGATTGAGTTAATGAATTTTGGCCAAGACAAAGCTCCCGTAGTGCTGCAAAGCCTATGAGCCTGCACGCTGCCATGAGCGGGCACAAATGCTCTGGCCAGCATTGGGTGCCCTGGGATCACAAGCTTATTGGGCCTTGTTTGGACAGTAAAGCATGATAAAATCCAGACCCATATGTAGGGAACCAGAGAGCTGACGCACTGTGGGTTTGCTTCATGTGAAGTTTTGGTGAGGAATGCAGCGTTTGCTGTCTCACTGGTTGCTTCAAGTCGAAGGGGCGCGTTCCTGGTGCCGGGCAGGGCTGGCTTTGTAAACTGTGCTTCGCGTTGCTTAGGGTTGGAAACGGGATTTGCAGTTCTATTCCAGTGACAACCACCACACTGATCCTTGCTCACCTGTATTGCAACTGTTAACATTATGTTCACAGGCAACATGTGCCAACAACTGTCACAGTATGTTCAGTTATCTTACAGTTATTTATTGAAATGGATTCGATTTTTAGTTAACAAGATTTTTGTTCACTGTTTTGGATTGGTTGGTTCTGCCAGTAATAAAAGTAGGTAAAGCCTTCATCCAGGGAGAAGGGCATGTAGGAGCTTGCTGTTTGTTTGCAACTCCTCTCCAGCTCCTTGCTGAGTTAGGGTTTCCCCATAGATCACAGGTAGGCATTCCAAACATCCTCCAGAAGAGAAGCCTTAATCAATCCAGCATCACCATCTTTGCCAGGTGGGGTTCTAGTGCCCGGTTAGGAGTCCATTTACCAGACAATGCAATGCTGTCATCATCTGGGAGGAGCAATTCCTGAGCATCTTTGTCATCAGTGCTCTCTTTCATTGCTTTAATCCTCCC
This sequence comes from Nestor notabilis, assembly GCF_000696875.1. Taxonomy (NCBI): domain Eukaryota; kingdom Metazoa; phylum Chordata; class Aves; order Psittaciformes; family Psittacidae; genus Nestor; species Nestor notabilis. Next base: position 2,034 of record NW_009921277.1, on the reverse strand, counting down.
AAGGACCCTTGTGAAAGAGCTTTGACTGGGATCCCTGAGCAAACAGCGATGGCTTAATTCAGGAGCGGTTTACACAGGGCGCTGGGCCCTGGGCTGTGTGCAGGAGGCTGCTTTCTGCTCCCTCTGCAGGAGCTCCCGCACGAGGGGTGAGGAGCAGCCGTGTCCCAGTTCTCATCCCAGCTGGGAGCAGTGACGTTCCTGAACTCGCTATGAGAGGTATGGCCTGCTTGAATCTGTCGGTTGCTTTTAGCACTCTACATCCAGGCCTTGGACACATACTGCTGTTAAATTTAATTTCAAAAGGCTTGGTTTCTAATAATTTTGAAATTTATTTATTTTTCCCCTCACCTCAACATTTTTGGCGTACACCAAGGGAGAGCTGGGCTCCGTGTCCATGGTGAGCTTCCCACAAGCTCATTCCTGCAGAAGCTATCTTTGAAAAAGCCATAAAAGTCAGAGCGGGGAGTAACAGATGCATTGATTTTGGGTCAAAATTCCATGTAGGCTTACGTTTCACCGAAGATGGTAATACATCTTTGCATGTTTTACACACTGTTACATATTTCAGCTAAACAGACTAATACCATTAAAAAAATGCTGTTTCTTACTCATTGAGAGGCTCTGCTAACACAACCAAATAACCTTGTAGGTCCTCCACCCGGCCAGAGGTGGCGAGCATCGAGCTGATGTATCAGGATGAGCGCCAGTGTTCCCAGAAAGCTCTTGTCCGGGCACGGTCCTCACAGCCCACCCGACTGACAAGTATCATCTTTGCTGAAGATATAAGTAAGTTTTCACTCTTGTAACACACCACTTCTTGCTTATGGGCATCCTGGTGTCCTCCAGAAACAAAGCAGAGATTAAAAAGTGCCCAAACCAAGAAATTTGCGTTCATATGCATAGTCATAATGATACAGAATCCCAGGCTGGTTTGGGTTGGAAGGGACCTTAAAGCTCACCCAGTTCCAACCCCTGCCATGGGCAGGGACACCTTCCACTAGAGCAGGTTGCTCCAAGCGCCTGTGTCCAACCTGGCCTTGAACACTGCCAGGGATGGGGCAGCCACGGCTTCTCTGGGCACCCTGTGCCAGCGCCTCAGCACCCTCACAGGGAAGAACTTCTACCTTATATTTAACCTAAATCTTCTCTGTTTCAGTTTGAGCGCAGTGCCCCTTGTCCTATCACTACAGTCCTTGATGAAGAGAATATTAATGATACATCTAGGAAAAAGGGTAATTCCTTTAAAAAAAGAAAAAAAAGCCAAGGGCGGTGCCTGAACATTTCCCAGCACATACTTCTATAATGCAAATTCAGATGGTTTGCATTTAAAAAGCTGGAAATTGCCTTTGTGTCTGTCATATAATATACCTAGTTAGTTTTTTATCATCACCGATAGGCAAAACCATGGTCAATTAAATGCCTTGCAGTCATGAGATGAAGATGTGTACAGGGGTTTATCATCTGTGGGTAAAAGTCCAACAGTTGCACTGTAAAAACTAAGTATGTACTTAGAGAAGCCATCTAACTGTTCATGTAGATGGAAATTATGTTTTAAGATTTATTGCAAAGTTCAGTGAGGAAGGGAACTGCTTTTCTTGCTTGCTTAGCCACTGTCACCATTTGACCAAGAGTTTCTTGGTCAAGGTCATGGCCTAGTTTCAGTTCCTTCAATGTCTTGTGCCATGGGCTAAACTTGAGCTGCGTTTGTCTTGTGGGTGCTCTTGATGAGTGCACCCAGTGTTGCTGATCTCTTGTGCTCTTTCTGCTTCTCTTCAAGTGACTGGACAAGTGCTTCGTTGTGATGCTATAGTTGATACAATTCATGGCATCCAAATCGTGTCCACGACAAGAGAGCTCTATCTTGAAGATTCACCACTGGAGCTAAAAATTCAGGCTTTGGATTCTGAAGGTAAGAGATTTACTAGTAGGAGATAAAATATATATTGAACACTTAATTGTCTGATATGTGCACTGGTTTTATTTGTGACACAACTGAGCGTCAGGCTGAATAATTTAAAGGGAGTTCTTTGGATA
>NW_009921276.1:0-13932 GCF_000696875.1 Nestor notabilis | reverse complement strand
GCCACGAGGATAAGAGGGCTGGAGTACCTCCCGTAGGAAGAGTTGGGGCTGTTCAGCCTGGAGAAGAGAAGGCTGTGTGGAGACCTCATAGCAGCCTTCCAGTATCTGAAGGGGGCCTACAAGGATGCTGGGGAGGGACTCTTCATTAGGGACTCTAGTGGTAGGACAAGGGGTAATGGGTTTAAACTTAAACAGGGGAACTTTAGATTAGATATAAGGAAGAAGCTCTTTACAGTGAGGGTGGTGAGGCACTGGAATAGGTTGCCCAAGGAAGTTGTGAATGCTCCAACCCTGGAGGTGTTCAAGGCCAGGCTGGACAGAGCCTTAGGCGACATAGTTTAGTGTGTGGTGTCCCTGCTCATGGCAGGGGGGTTGGAACTAGATGATCTTAAGGTCCTTTCCAACCCTAACTATTCTATGATTCTACGATTCTATGATCCTACATCAATTATTAGATGGGAAGATATTTTTATATTTTTTTCTTCATGAAGCTATGTCTACCTGAAAAACAGTAATTTTTGTATCATCCTGATATCCAGACTGATTCAATCCCTAGTTTAGTTCAGAGAGTCAATCAATATTTTGTGGTGTGCTGCTTTTAGTTTTGATAAACAAAGAATCACTTCTTAGGTACTGAATTAAAACTACCATATCATTTATTGTTTGAGTTTGATGGCCAAACGTGCTTGAATTGGTCATTGATTAAGCAGAGCTTTTGTCTCAGATTACAATAGAAACTTGATTGTTATTCCTTTTAAACAGTAGCTGCAGCAACCTAATCAGCCCTTTCATTTGTGTAAATTACAATATGATTTGGTATGCAAGAGAAACACAACCATGGCTATATTTTCTAGTGTTTTAAATGAGTATATTTCTGTTGTTGTATGTGCTGTGAAAATTCCTAATTCTGTGGTATTGCAGAACCACTTAAAAGTAAGAGTTTTACTTTCTCAAGTGTTACACCTGCAAACTGCCTGAAAATTAGTCATTGTAGAGAAAACATACCATAACCTTATGGCATCCTGTTAGAGTGTTCTATAGGCGTACATATCAAGGTGTTTCTCATACTTGAAAATGTATTTGTAAAAGATCAAAACCCTCTGTATCCACCGGTGTACTTAAATTATTCTTGTTACTTCTGTTAGATGTAATTATATTTTTATTTTCAACTGCATTTACTGAAAGGTTTAAGCAATGTTATTAGGAATATATTAATTTTAACAAGAATTTAACTTTATACAAAAATTTATTTTACAGAAATAGAACACTAGCTTTTGGTTGGTGTGTACCCTAAGAAACTCGTTGCTGCTGAAAGGTAGTTTGGAACAGTAGGCTCCATTTTAGGTTAAGGTAGAAACCTTTTCTTTTTACATTTTTGTTAAAATGTAAAAAACAAGTTCTATCTTTTAATTCTTGTAAATTCAACTGGTTTGGACACTTTCTCTAGCCCAAGTCATGCTCTGTCTCTGGCATCAATATCAGTTCCTGTGAAAATGATTATCATATCAAAAAACAGGATTATCACCTCAGGTGAGGAATAATAGGAGGAGCAGAGGAACTTTTCTGGCTATGAGATATCATCAGATGGGCATGAGAAATCTTTGAAAATGTCTTTATATATTTTTAAGATTAAAAGGTTTAATTGAAGATCTATTGATGTGTTTGCCTTCTGCTGGAAAGGATGATTATCTTCAGGTGTTCCATAAAAACAGTGTAAAAAGCCCCAGAAGAAAGGTAACTTGAGTAAAAACATTTAAAAGAGATGGAGAAGGAGAATACTACTTTGTGCTGGAAAGCACTGTATGAGGAAATTTTTGCACAATCTGAGTCAAATACTTTTCTTACTGGAGTGGTAGATGTTATTGTTGGGTATCTGCAAGCTAAATCAAGCATTCAAAGGACAACAGCAGTGGCCAAGGCTTTGGGTGAATTCCTAATATTCACTGAAGAATCCTGGATCAGTGCAGATTATGAAGACACAGAAACACACTCCACTCTGCAAGGAATGCCAAATTTTGTTGTATTGCTTATTACATGGAAGAAATTATTTATTTGCTTCCTAGAATGCTGAAATTTCATTACTGAAGAACTATTTATGTCTGTCTGCACAATTGCTATCAGGCACTAGGGCATCTAACTCTTTCCAGTGCTTGTTTTACTCAATAGGGCAGAATGATAAGGCAGCTGAGTGGATATCTGGCAAACAGCCAAGGTCAGCCTTCCATATCCAGGTATTTATCCTGAAAAAAATAGATACTGCTTAGACACTTGGATCACTAGGATATTGCATGACTCCTCCATGGGTCTCACAGCAGACTAACAGGCCTGTTCAATTTTTCTCGCCTCTGATTCATTTAGAGAGCACAAGTGAGGTCCTACAATGACTGCATACTGCTATATCTGAAACCATTTTGCTCCTCTGATACAGAGGGAAAGAAGGTGAGAGAAAGGGAATGAACAAGAGAGATAGAAAGGTAAAGAGAGCGGGGAGCTGGCTGAGTGTCCCATTGCTGTGTGGACTGGGGGTGGGATCCTCTTGCCTAAACCTCAGCATCTGGTGTCATTTAAGGACACCCATTACTCCTACATTAGTGCATCTGGCCTCTGACCACTATTCTGGAAAAGGACACTTGCCTCATTTCTGCCACCCTTTTTTGACTACTCTGACCACCCTGTGCCCTGGGTACACACATGTACTCAACCACATCGTGACCCTACTCTTTATTGAATCTAATAGGAGTTTAGGCAATTTGCACTCATTTATGTGTCTTAACCTTCAGTTGAATCCCACTCCTAAGTTTAGCTACCTTAGTCTCAAGTAGAATTCTGTTTTCATAAATCTACTTGTAGCTTTCTGGACACTGGCCACATTCAGTCCAGAAACTGTTTAGCTGTATTACCAGAGCACTAAATCGCCTCAATTCCAGCTGGGGAAATGGCTTTTTTCCTTGCTATTGCTCTCATCCTTTTCTTCCTTTTCAGCTGTGCGGCTATAACCATTGCTGAAAATAGCTGCCTTGGCTCAGGGTCAGGAAAATAGAGGAAATTAGACTCACACGTCCGGACTTCTCACTATGTGGGCAGAGTAAAAGTGTGACTTGCTGCACTTATCAGAGTACATCTGCTTACTATCAAAAACAAAAGAGAAAATGCTTTGATTCTAACAGTGAGGTGCAATGGAACAAAAATCTGGGTATCCATTATTTTACTTTCAGACATAAATAATCCTTTGCTGTTCTGGTAAAGAAACCTTCTTGCTTGTCTTTTCTTCCCCCTCCTCCCCTCCCCCCAACCAATAAGAGCTAAGCAATGGAAATAATTTCTCAGAATATCCACTAAAGTCTTATTTTCATAATTATAAGATTAGATTTGGAACAATCCATTTTTAACAAACTTGTCCAACAGAATAGTTATTACTTAAGAAAATAAAAGAAATAGGGAGCCTGATCTCATAGTGCATTAAATGCTCTGTATCTTTTGAAGAAAGAACCAGGAATATGAATAAAAATATTACATCTACAATTAACAGAAAAATTTTTATGCTTCTAAAAGCATAGTATGTAGATACATCAAATGGAATCTACGTATGTGGAGAGCCATTTTATGGCAGGTGCCATTATTCTTATTCATCAGCTCAGCCTCTTGTTTGTGTTATAAATTATGTCTGTGTACCTCGCTGAGAAACAAAAAAAATTACTTTTTTATTTCTTTTTATTTTTTTCCCCAGCTTCTTTCTTGCTGTTACCTCACATTTAGAAAGGATTCAGTTAAATCCTATTTCTTCTAGTACCTGCATCATCAGTAGAATTGTACCTAAATTGTAATTTGCAAGGCCATTCAGCTACAGACCAGAAACAAGACTGTATCTTAGGATGTGCTGAGGCCAAGCACAGAAGAAAATGGTGTTATATAGCCCCAAGAGAAGGTGTAATTTGTCTTCAGATTTTTTATGATGGAGTTGTATTAACAAAAAAGATTGAGATCAAAAAGCTTTTGTTATCTCTGGTTGATTTTTCTAAGCTTGCTGTTAGTGGGAAATAAGCATTTTTAAACAAATTAAAGCTTACCACAACTCCACTTTAACAATCAATTTTCTGAATATACCTATGCTATAGATTCACACAATTTTTTATTTTTCTTTTTACTTTAATATCCTAGCTAAGAGAGGCACTCAACAAAATACACTTGACATTATCTTGCATGTCCATTCACAACTTAATTTCATATCAGAGTTATGTTTGCAGCCTCTTCATTCTCCTACTACTGCCCTGTCAGCCTGCTAAGCTCATTTAAGGACAAAAAATAGACTTGTCCTGCATGTACCAATTATTCACAATTCCAGAACTTCCTTTATTCACCTTTAAGCAGTCTGACATAAAGGCTGTCATGTGCTGAAGCAATACTGCCAGAAACCAAGTAACTAAGGTTGCAAAAAAAAGTATTTATAAGTAACCCTGAAGTTACAGTCTTCCTCATCATCATTGTCCAAATCCAGTCACTTTCAACTCCAAAGAGTTCAGCCAAAGTTTCCTGGAGGTTCAATGAAGAGTGTGGGAAGGCAGAAAGAGTGGTCATGCCAGCAGCTGTAGGAGAGAACTGAGGAGCTCTCCTCAGGACTGTAGCTGTTCTGGAGCAGCTGGGATATGGGACCTTGCTTTCTGAGGGTGTAAAGGAGATGGCTGTATTTCAGGGCTTCTGCTGCAGCTGCACTTCTACCAATGCTGTTTAAAACTAGTATAGGCATGCCCACAGAAGCACGATTTACAAGACATAAATAGTATAATCTTATTATTTAGGTGTCTGTTAATAATAATTCTTCTCCATTTCCCATCACGATCCCTACTTTCAACAGCTTGCTTCTCTTCAACTTACATGTGTTATGATGATGTTATGTGGAAAGTACTTTAGCTGCAGAACATTTACTATTTGTGAAGATAGCCAGAACAGTGCTGGCACCCAACTTAGCTGAAAATTATTTGTACCTGTTCTCAGCTAATTTGTTTTTTCCTTTAAAAAAGCTCAATCAACAAAACCTTTAGGCTACTGTGAAAAAAAAGATAGGAATTAAACTGTGTTTGAGCTGTTTGGAAATTCCAAAACCTCCAATATTATAATTGTCACTCCTAAATATGCTGTTTGGTTTCAGTACTTTAACTTTAGGGATGACTGTGAATTCAGCTGCAAAGGATTGTCTCTGATTTATACACATGTAACTCTTTGGACCTTTTACACTTATTCCTCCATGCTGAAGTGACAGTGAAGAGGAGAGGAAAAGAGAGGAAAGGTGTTGTCATCTCTTCCTCTTTTCTTGCACACTTGGCCATTTTTCAATGCTGTAATATCAGATATACCTTCCATTCAAATATGAAGAGAGACATTTTCATTTATTTGGCTGCACATATGAGTTGTGCATTTAAGTCCAAGACTAGAACGTGGCCCTAATTACCAATTTCAGAGCTCTAATTTTATTCTTGACTTTTTATCTTACCTTAGAACCCATCACACCAAATCTAATACTTGAGTAAAACCTATGCCAATATATTCATTTTGCTCTCATAACCATTGAGCCTTTGCTCTCAATGTTTTATGTTCCATTAAGTCTGTTATTAAATATGACCTTCTAGATTTATTTGGAAACTCTTTTGCTATTTTTAATAATTGTATTCTATTCTTTGTTCCCCTAAGAAATGAAATGCTCTTATTACTATTCTTTTGATAGCAGATAACTTAGAATATTTTAGCAACTTCTTTTAAAAACCATTCCTGATCTTCATAAAAATACATAATTTTTATCAAATAAATCATTATGACTCTTTCAGCATGTGTTGTCCTATAAAAAGAATAGAGCTCTTCCTTAAGCTTTTCAGCATTCTTCCCTTCCTATGGTTCACCTTAAACTATGTGTTTTGATTAACAAGACACATAAAAAGTGATAATAAAAACTTTAGTAATATATCAGAATGAAGAAAAGAGCAAAAGGAAAGGAAAGATGCATAACAAATAAAAAAATAACGATACAAAGAACTTTCTTTTTGCTTTAGTCTTTCTGGGAAAAGTGAACTGTGACCAGATTCACCAAATTAATTTCAAAAATCGAGTAGAAATTTAGGGCAAATTCCAGAAAGAATACCATAAGGAATATTAAGATAACATAGAAAGATGTAAGCTCAGAGAGACTGATGAATGTCTCTGCAAACTAACCAAAGCACTTTCTGAACTATCAAAGTTAATCTTAAAATTTCTCTAAGAACAGAGGAGCTATCCCTGGGCTAAAAAGGAAAAATATGTATAAAAGGATAGAAAAGGCATCTTGAGGAATTCTGGATAATTCAGTGTACTTCAAGTGCCTTGAAGTATTTTTAAACTAACAAGAAAACATTTATAGAAAACTAAATGTTATAATAACGTGACAGAAAAACAGAAAATGTTTTCTGGATCACAACAAACAAGTCTAAATTCATTCTTTGACAAAAAAGGGAAGAGGGAGTAGATATTCTAGAGAGAGGAACAGAAGCCTTTGAATTATTTTGACACTCTCCAATTTGGTATCACTGTAGAAAGGTGCTGAAATCTTCATTGGAAATTTTGAAAACAAATTAAATTGTTATCTGCTGGGGATCTTTTGGGCAAACTAATCCTCCCTCATTGCAGAAGCCGGACAGAGTGATTGCTGAGAGCTTGATGAGCCTCCCAGTTCTTGGTTGGTACCCTAGTCAGTAAGTCCTCACACTGCATTGTGTGAAAAAGGAATAATCATGGAATTTTGGCAATAAATATGATTGCTTTTCACTTCCTCATGAAGATCACATTCAGTCAGGCCATTTTCCTCCTCATATTACTGGAACCTATAGGCTACTGGTTACAACCTGAAAAAATGACTAGTTTTTAAATAGACGTGCTGGCAAATAAGCTTGGATACTGCTCACCAGGTTGTCAAAGTGAAATTGGATTCAGTGCATGTTAAAAATTGTATTCAGGATCTTGGGCAGTTTTGCAGGCAGTGTTGAATATTATGTTGCCAGGAGCTCTTTTTTTTTTTTTTTTCTCCCCCAGTATCTAACATAAACCAGCTAATATAAACCTGATTTATCAACTAAATTGCACATAACTGAAGCTGGGTTCAATAAAATGAGTTACAGTCATATCTGCACAGTGCACAGTAGATGCATCAAAAAAAAACCCAGCCTGACAAGCACAATATCCACAGATATTCACAAATGATTCACAATCATCATCTCCACAACTTTCTTTTCATGGAAGTGATTTTTTTCCCATGGTCATTTGTCCAACATACGGGATTAATTAAGTTCTAAAATCAGACCTATAGAAAAAAATATTCACCATAAAGACACAGATTTGGCTCAGACAGTGAGGTGATTAAACTGGCAGGTGACTATAAGCAAGGGGGATAAAGCAGCACACATAATAAACTCCCAGACTTTCAAATATAATTCTACTTGTCCTGGGTTCAGCTACAGCAGTCATTTTTTCTCCTTCTTAGTAGCTGGTGCAGTGCTGTGTTTTTGACTTTCAGTCTGGGAACAATGCTGATAACACCGATGTTTTGCTCCGTAAAGTTTACTCTGACCAAGGACTTTCTCAGTCTCATGCTTTGCCAGAGAGGAGGGGAAGCCAGGAGGAAGCAGAGACAGGACACCTGACCCAAACTGGCCAAAGGGCTATTCCATACCACAGCACGTCATGCCCAGTATAGAAACTGGGGGGAGTTACCCGGAAGGCCGAGATCGCTGCTCGGGTCGGGCTGGGTATCGGTCGGCGGGTGGTGAGCGGGTGTGTCCTTTTCCCTTGTTATTCCTCTTATCATTATTATTGGTAGCAGTAGTGGTTTGTATTACACCTTAGTTACCGGAGTACTGTTATCTCAACCCATGGGAGTTACATTCCTTCGATTCTCCTCCCCATCCCTCCGGGAGCAGGGGGAGGAAGAAGAGGGGGGAGCGAGCGAGTGACTGCGTGGTTCCAAGTTACCAGCTGGGCTTAAACCACAACATTACTGAACAAAGATTTTTAAATCTGCATTGTTTTGCCCTGCTGACAGCAACAATTTATATACAGTGGCTGAGCAAGCTGTTGTTTATTTTGCTCTAATAAAGATATCAGAACCTGATATCCTATAATACAAAATTCCAAAGACTTGTGATTTATCTCAGATGCTTGGGGCCTTGTTTTTTTGATGAAGGCGGCAATGACGTTTGGACATGAATTAAAATACTGATTAAAGAAGTGGATAGTCTAACAATGTGTAACATCTTCACATTAAATAAACAAAAACTTTACCTATCTTTGCAACCATACTGGAGTAAATATTAAACTTAATACATCCCAAGGGTGAATGAAAAAATTATTTTCTTGACCTTTATGGGCTAGTTACAGGAGTTGGGGGCCTTTCTTTAATAGTACCTTTTATAATACCGTTCTGGTCAACAGAAAAAAAGACTTGTTGATTTCCTTATGATGTAAAGGCTGCTTGTCTATTTGTGTGTAAAACTCATTTTACAAGAATTTCACTTATTGCTGTTCTGTTTTTAAAAAGTTTGTGATCTGTGACATTACTGAGAAAAACTCAGACACTTTCCCCATATCAGTGAATTAATCTAAACTGAGGATCAAATTTTCTAGCTGAACAGGGATCTTGTATCATACTTTTGCTTCTGTGTGATTATGCAGGCAACATAAGGCCCAGTGTCAAAGTGACTGAGGGTCTATCAAAATGGTGTTACAAAAAAATTGTTTTCTGAGTAATATTAACCCGCTTTTGCTCTGTATCTCAAGAGCACACAGAAAAATAAAAATTCTCCTCTATCTCCCAAATTATTACTTTCTGTTAGTTTTCTTCTCTTTGTTTCAAGCAGCTAACAAACACTAGCTGGAAAAGAAATTTATGGTATAATTCTCTTTTGTTAATTATTCAAACAATCTGAAGCTTTCAATTTTTCAGCCAGATACTTAGTGTTTGCTTGAGGTACATCTTATTTGCAAACATACAACAAGTATAGTAAATGTTCATCCCTTCTTAATTATCTCATGAAGGGAACCTTTTGAAAAGGCAATAGCCTGAACAGTAGAAGACCAAAAATTGTAATGTGTAGTTTGATATCTAAATTGTAATTCAGGAGAACTTTGCACAAAGCTTTTACAAACGTAATTGTTTTGAATTGGCTGAGTTGTTGTTACAAGGTGTTTTGCTTTTTGGGTTTGGTTTTCAGTTTGTGGGGGTTTCTTTTGTGGGGGGTTTTGTTTTGGTTTTTTTGTTTGTTTGTTTGTTTCCTGTTTTTCAGGTTTTTGCCATGATCTACTGACTTTTCCTGCTTTTATTGAAGCAAAAGGGCTTACCATTCAGTGGATGTAGACTGATATTTAAGTAGATGAGTGTTTTATATATAAGTGCACTGTTAAATAATTATATATTAATTCCTCATGTAATATAAGACTTTACAGTGTGTATGTTTCTCCATTTTTTTTCCAGGAGAAGCTGTTCAAATTCTGTCTGTTCCCTTCCATCACCCACACATTTCCTATTTATTATAATGTTGTAAGTAAGTGCAGGAGTTGTATGATGTGTATGAAGAGGGGTTTTCAATAAAAAGAAGGGTTCAGGTGCTGTCTGAGAAAAAAAATAGGTTTAGGTATTCACAAAATACATTATTTGGATTTGCTGGATGAAGCTGAAGAGGTTAATTGATGCATTATCAAGTCTGATCCTGCTCAGCTGAAGATGAGCAAAATCAGAAATATAGTGATGATACATCTAGTAGATCGTGAATGGCTGAAAATATTTTCCTTAAAACAAGAAAGGAATGAGAGTAGCTTTCCTGAAGTTTGGATGGAACAAGTTGCTGGAATGCACACCCTGCTAAAACCAGAAGTTTAGAGTTTTTGGCTATGTCACCCTCTCACTCTGTACATTTATTCCTTAACTACGTGCTAATTCCTGAGCAAATTTTTACAAACTAAGGTTTTCAGATTAATTATGCTTTTGTAGTACTATATCAATTACGTAATAACTACTTCCTATAGCTTTGCAGTTTGTTACCTTAAAGACTTTTGGAACTGAGGTGTGTTTGCAAACTTAATTATTCTTTTGCTGGAAATAAGTGACTACTACCACAGATTTTAATGAATTATTTTGAGATCTATTCTAGCTTTTAGTGGAAGTATATATTTACAATAAAGTATTTTATTCAGATTTTTGAACTTCAGGAACAGGAGCTGTCACTGCAAGTTATAGCATAGCAATAGCCAATATCAACCGTGCATTTTACTCATACATATGGCTGACTGAATAGGAACATAGCAATATAAACTGCTTAAGGAGAGGAACTGTTTAAAGTGGCAAAACACATAGGGAAATAACCTCTGAAAATTAGATCAGGAGAAGGCAGTGACAAGAAGTTGGATGGTTTAGCTCTTAACCCTTCCTTTGAGGCATGTGCCCACTAATAAAGAAATTTTGTCCAAAATCTATCCTACAAACATCTGTCCTACATCTGTCCTTTCTCCTTTTGCAGCTAATTTTTATTCCTAAAACAAGTCATGTTCCTGAAAATTTAATACAGCTTGAGTTTAAGGTATCTGGGTTAAGCTCTAATTCTCAGAGGTCTCAAAGATTTCAGAATTAAGTGGACAGTTCCTGCAATGACTGCAAAAGGCCAGCAGAAATTTGTAGTGCTTGAATATCTTCAGGCCTTGGCACTGACACTTCAGTCTTTGCTTGTTTTATGTTTTGTTTGGCTTAATCTATTTCTCATATGATTTATTACTAGAGTTTATTAACATGGGAGTTGTTCTAACATAGCTTTATTGTTGTCAGTGTCAGCTGAGTAGCATTGCTAATAACTGTGGCAGTTCTCCCTCTGTACTATGCCAAACCTCACAGTGTGTCTTGTCCTTGAGTAACCCAAGAAGTACACATCAACACTTTGATTGATGACTGCCTGTACTACACTACACATATTCCATGCTGTATGCTACCATGGGGAGTATTGGTGCCATAAAAAAGAGCACAAAATGCCAACCCATGGATCAAGAAGCTGCTGAAAATCATGAAACTCTGTGCATCTACACCTTCAGCTAGTCAGCAAGATGGAATACACTGCCTAGGGAACGCTAGTTAATTCTACACAGAAAGTTTAACGTCTCAAGTTCAGACTCATGGCTAAAACCCACTTTATTCACTAACTTCAGTGTTATAGCTCTAAAAGTATTGAATTCTGGGATTTCTAACATATCTAGAAGGCCTTTCTAAGAGACTAAGATTGCCTCTTTATGCCATGTAGATGGAAGAAGACCTGACCCAGAGAAGAGAATTTCACCCAGACTGTTCTCAGGTCTTACCTCCTGTTCTGCAATAACAGTTAAACAGCTGCACCTTTAAAAATTGTTTCTTAATGTTCTTTATCACACACACACACTCAGATTGCTTTTAATTTTACCCTGAAATCACCCAAGGCTTTCAAACTAGAGTTTTCTCAAGCTACAGGGGACACTTTGGAAAACTATTTCCCTCAGCATGTAGTTCTTACCCCAACCTAACTGTGGTGCCAGGTTCACCAATGAGAAATACTTAGTCTGCACTAGCTTATGAGATATAGTGCAAACTTGAAAACACATTGTGAGCCAGTTGGACACCAAAAGGAAAATTACCTGATGATGTAGAGAGTTGAGTTTGGTTTGGTTTGGGTTTGGGTTTTTTTATGGTTTTCAGTGAAGTCCTAAGGTTTTCTTTCGCAGGGTTGCCAATATGTAGTTATACTAACTTAAAAAGTGTGTAAAATACATCCTTTTCTTATGAAATGTAGGAGAAGAGGGTAGGAGCACCACATCCTTCATTCAAGATCCTGGTGCTGAACACACCAAACTATTAATAGTCTACTATATGTGACCTACACTCCAGTAGGACAATGGTCTGTGGGATGTGGATGTGGTGAAGAAAGAAAAGATGAAATGACTCTTTAAGCACATGGTTAGATCATTGTGTCATGGTTTCTGTACCTGCTCCCAAAATAGGGTATAGTCATTTGGCTGATAAACTCCTGCTAATAGAAACAACAAAATATCGTTGAACAATTCTGACAGTTTGACACTGTAAACTAAAGCACTTAATAAATGGACAGCTGGACAAGGGTGTTGGGGACTGTATACTTGGACTGAGATACCCTCCTTTCTTAGCTGTTCACGCTTGGTTTTTTGTCTAGCTCCTGCTTCCTTTCATGTTCTTGTAGGTGCTCATGAAATATATCTGCTGGATTTAAGGTAAACACAAGGAATTAGCACTTATTAAAGGATATATTATGTGAAAGTTATTTTTCTGGGAATATATATTGGCCAAAATGCATAAATTTAGAAGACTGAGATTTTACTGCCTGTGTTCTACTTATTTCTTTCACAGTTGCTATATGGAGCTGTTCTCACTGAGTCATTACCAAATTTCATTTACTTCTTGGCATACTGTCAGACAATCTCCTCTTCCTTTTTCCTACCCACATCAACCACCTTTGACTGCAGCCAGCCAGGTTGTTCACTAACTGACTTAATAACTTATAAATTCAGCTTGCATTACAGTTTCTACCAAACACACTCTCACTATCAACAGAATTTTCCCAGCTAAAGTAATAAATGGGGTTACTTCAGGGTTTGAACAAATATGAAGTGTGTCCTTAATGCAACCAGTTTAATCAAACACATCACCGAGTTCTTCTAGTATATTATTTTCATCTAGCTCACATGAGACCTCCGTTGTATGTTTGATCAGTTTTAATTCTTCAGAAACTTTAATCCCTGGCACATGCCAAGATTCCTCATTCACAAGGAGAAAATAGAATAGTTCCTGTGTCCTTTTATGCAGAGAAGGGTGGACCTTCCACATATGAATGCTTTGTGCCTTCATTTACTGTTGCATCCATAGCAACGTTTAAATATTCCTGTACTTGCAATGAAAAGCCAAATTTGGATATTGCCACTATTCAGTTATCTAAGGCAAATATCTACAGAAACTTGCAGCTGTAATTATCTGAATTTGTGACAATTTCTCTGCACATTGAATACTTCAGTTGCATCTATTATTCAAGTACTCAGGTAGATTTCTGTCAGTACAAAGGATTCCACAGTGTGCTTAACTGACAGGTTCACCGTTTTCTTTCAAAATATTTGATGTAATTTACAACTGAATTTCTAAATTCCCATTGAAATTTGTTTGTAAAGGAGTA
Source organism: Nestor notabilis (assembly GCF_000696875.1). Classification (NCBI taxonomy): domain Eukaryota; kingdom Metazoa; phylum Chordata; class Aves; order Psittaciformes; family Psittacidae; genus Nestor; species Nestor notabilis. The sequence continues at coordinate 706 of NW_009921276.1, read as the reverse complement.
AAACAGCTCATTATGCTTGAAACTGGGTATAAATCATGACACTAAACCAGCACAAAACAGAAAATCTTGAGTTAGTATGTCATGGTTTTTTTAAAGAATGATACTTTCATGTAGTCAGTTAATCAAAAGGCCAGAGAACCACGTGGGCCACACAGGGACTGGGATATTCAAAACCAAGTAATAATTGAGGTCAGATGTTAAAAACAAAAATCAGTAGGGAAAATGTGTCTGTGTTTCAGGAGAGATCCACGGTCATTACATCGTGCCTGCTGAATGACAAACATTTCACTCTTGGATAGTATGAACCTTCTGAAAATTGAGAAATGCATATGCCTCTACATATGCATATGTAGCAATTGACACAGTGTTTAGCTGATTGATTACTTTAGTTTGTTTTTAAATTGAATACATATCTTGAGATGTTTTTGGAGGTTTGGTTTTGGCTCTCTATTTTTTTGTGTTGTGAAAAACATCACTTCACGTCTATGAATTGGCTTTTTTATCGCTGTCACTGGCCGCATAGTCACTTCATATCTCTTTTCATCTGAAGTTCTGAAGGGCTTTAGAATATCATCTCAGCCTGACTAGTCAGACTGCCATATCGTGCTTATATCTGCCTTTGTTGCCTTTCTGTATACATCATAGTTTAAGAGAAACTATATATGTATCATACGAATTATAGAATCATAGAGTCATAGAATAGTTA
>NW_009921275.1:39983-63374 GCF_000696875.1 Nestor notabilis | reverse complement strand
TGTACCAAGAACAGGCGCTTCCCAGTCCCCACGACCAGGACTCGCTGTTCCCGGTGCTTGGCTGCCTGGCGAGGGCTCCGGAGCTGCGTGAGCAACGAGCTGGGAGGGAAATGTGTGACTTCTTATGCAGGAGAAACAGCAGCAGCCGCAATAGCTCTAATGGCTCTTACACTGAGCGCAGCCACCCTGCACCCTTCGCTGGCCCCAGGGGCACGACGCATTGAGCACTGGAAAGCAAGAAGGCAAAACGCCCAAGGAACTGGAGGGATCTTTCTCCTGCCCTTCTAACACTGATTTTGGCTAGGAGGAGACCTTGTGGAGCAGAGCAGCATCTCTAATTCCTACCGTGCATCGCAAGCACAAGGGACCGACAGTGGGACCTCCTGGACATCAACCCACACTCCTCATCCATGGGTTTCCCCCTTGCCTGTGTTGCCGACTTAAATAAAGAAAAGCTATAGCCTCTCAGCAGCAGGCTCTGCTGGTTTTAAGCATTAGTGCAAAATTCAGGAGGGGTAACCATTATTAGTGCAAAATTCAGGAGGGGTTTGCTTTGCTCTCTGAGAGCTTTTGCGTTTATGGTGAATAAAGGAACTATTTTCAGCTCCCTGGGTCCTGCCTCCCACAAACTGATGAAACCACAGGAGACAATCAGCACACTGGGGAGGGCATGAGCAAAGAGCACACTCTCCACCATGCCATCAGCTCTGAGGAAGCTGAGACATTTTCTGCAGACAAATAAGGTGCCAGAAGATCAAATGCATCACAGTGTATTTTGAGACCAGTGAATGAGAGGAGGAAAAGGCAGTTTTTCAGAGCAACGCCAGAAGGACAATCATTAAAGGCAAAGAGACGTCATTTAAAATCCAGCAGCATATCCAAAATTGGCCCTATGGAGGATGAAACACTCTTTTCTCTTTAAATATTAACTCTCGTAGTATAAAGGAACAAAAACATCGTAATACTCCAAGGAGCATAAACCCCAAGGTGTGGGGGGGTATTTCTGTGAAACCATTGACATTTTTGATTAATGAGCTTTCTGTGGGTGGTTTATGTAAAGGAGAAGGGTAAGAGACACAGACACAACTTATTCTCAAGACTAAAGGTCTCCTGACTCAACGCTTCTCCTGACTCAAGAATTCATCTCTCTGTTCTCTGCCTTCGCAGATCTTGCTGGATGCGAGACAAAGCTGTACAATTTGTGAACTTCCTATCTACAGTGCGGGCTGTTTAGGCTCCAAGGCAACAAAACCAAGTTAAAGCCTACTGTGAAATGCTTAACTACATGTGCTTAATATTACACCTTAATTCCAGCTTTAATTTAATCTAAGCACAGTGATGAACTGAAGCCCTAATAAACGTCTAGCTACATATATGTATTGAAGCCCCCCTCTTACACGTATCTCATAGGAGATGACTTATTAGAGAGTGAAAAATCTTTATAGGATGCTTTTACCAATGAGAAAGTATAAGGAGAAGCCTTTTCTGTCATTCCTCAAGCATTAATATGGGATCAGTCACCCAGAAACTCAGACTGAGCTTCAACAACCTGCAGCTGATGGCATGAACTGCACTACAACCCCTTCCAGGATTACAACCCCTACCTGCAAAGCTCTCCTACAGCAACACTCTGCCACTGTCCAACAGCACATAAATTACTCAGTCACATAGTTTGAGGAAACTGACTGGGTCTGGCTAACAACACATGGGGAGTATATATTTAAATAAAGTAATTACCAAAACATGCTGCGCATCACTTCTTTTCACTTTGTTTTGCCTTTGTCCACGTTCCTGATGCAGCCGCAATGCCAGTGGATGAGCAGAGCAGCAGCTCCTTTGGAGTCCAGTGAGGGGTTTTGTTGGCTTCTAGAAATTGTATGTGGTTGTGGAGGTTAAAACCTTTGGGTGGCTGAAAGGTAGTGAGGCGAAAGCTGAGCTCCAAACCCAGCTCCACAGAGGTGCATTAAAGATAAGGGCAATCACTCATAACAAAGAGCTAAAAATTTAGAATTAGGTGATCTTTAGGGTGCCTTCCAACCCAAACCATTCTATGAATAAGAATTTTACATGTTAGATATTAAGCACGACAGTAAGAAGGTATGATGTTTAGCAACCACCTTACCAACACCTCCTGGAAGAGAGCAAACACCATCTGAGAGCAGCAAGCCTGAGTGCCAGTTCTCCCTGTATCCCTAAGGGAACACCGCGCGTCTCATCCCTGCCACGTAAAGGAGCCACAGAACACACCTTTGTGGGGGACTTGCAGCAAGGCACAGAGATGCACTAGAGCAGGTCACAAAAGTAAGAGACAGCTGAAAAGGTATCTCTGCAGTCACTGCCCAGAGCCATCAGAGAACACAGCCAAGCTCACAATTAGCCAAACCCCAGTCCTTTGCAGGTAGGGATGGAGAACACTCCCCACAGTGCTGGTGAAGAGAGGAACAGTCACTGCCAGATGTGGTCCACACCATGCCTACAAAATGGAGCATCTCATCTAGCAGTCACTCATGTGCAAATGCAGGTATCAAAATGGCTTGGAGTAAGCATGTTTGATGCAACAGGTGCTAGGAGGTGCTAACAAAGAGCTTTGGAAATAAGCCTGTGAGAGAAGGTACCACTGACAAATATTTGCAGGCACTTTTAATTTTATATTCCTTTAGTTTTCATAAAACTGACTTCTTCCCTGCAAGACAAGCTTAAATATTTGTTATTTGCACTGCAAATGTTAACAACAAAAAAAAAAAAAAAAAGCAGTAATATTTATGGAAAGTCAGACAGTGAAGTGGGGAATGGAAGCAAGAAACCAGCTTTAGAAGAAGAGAATAAAACCAATTAAAATCATCAGAAAAGCATTTGTAAGGAGAAGCTCCCTAGCAAACTCCTTACCACTCAGGTGGAAAGATCTGTCTCCAAGACAGTCCAGTTTTTCTTTCTCCACTTCTTCTCCCCGTGTTCCCTAAATCTAAACAAACATTCTCAGCCCTTGAATATAAAAAGAATGACTCTCTCAGTGCTAAGGACCACTCCAAAACTGAGATTTCCATCTATTTATCAGCAATGCTTGTTGATGTTTCCAGTTGGAGAAGATAAGGGTTTGGTGTGTGTGTGCTTTAAAGGGTTTATTCCTCCTTAGACTGCATACTCATTTATGAGCCCCACCACAATGTTGCAGCCTGGGCTTGAACTGGGTACCAACTTCTTATTTTTTTATGATTATTATTTATGAGGTAAAAATCAGGCAAGATTACTGCAGAATTCAATTAGACCTAACCCTCATGGAAAGAATGAGCTTTAATCTTACTTCCTTTACCTCTTACTTAATTCCTTCCCTATTCACAGTGGATTTCTCTCTTATTCACTTGAATCGGAATTGACTTCTTTGATTGAAATTCAGAGGTGGGCCAGATTGCTGTTTCCCATACAAAGCCCAGCACAGTTCCTGTTTTTCCAGGCCATTTTACCAATGCACATTCTTTGTTATTATCCAGCCCGATCTCCTGAAGTGTTGAAAAGTGTCCCATCTACATACATTAATTTGTTTTCCAACATTCTAGTAGCTTTACCTGAAGACCAGGTCATGCTTTTCATAGGCTCCCATGGTTGTGGCTGTTGTTTGGCCCCTGGAAATAGGGTAGGCTGCTTGTGCTGGTGGTTTCCCCAGCTGATATCCAACGTGACTCACTTCTGGTTGCAAAAAACCACATTCATCATTAAAAAGAGAAAGTACTGAATCAGATTAGCAGAGCCTTGCTCTGCTCTGATGTGCCCATATTTTATAGGAGGGTACCTTCATGGATTTGCAGATAGTCACTGCAGGTTTAAGATGAAAAAAGGGCAGGTCTTGACCTAATGGTACTTTGCAGCCTAATTTGGATCTCTTGGAAGAAAAACATTTTTAATTAACTTGTTCTGCAAAACAGTGGCTCACAAGCATTATGGTTGCCACCTCCCTTATATTCCAGTGCTGGGACCACCCTAAATTTAACAGCAGATTAAACTGAACGTGTTGGATTTACCACTGTGCTGAAGCCTCAAACGTGTCTGTCTGAGGGAATGCTCCCCACTCTCCCACAGCTTTGCAATCATACTATTTGTATTTAATAAAATTACCTGATGAACCATTCCCTCAGCAGGTGGAACCCGTGGAAACAACTTACAGCTGTAGGTAAATACAGAAAGACGTCAACTTGCTCACACTTCCCTGAATAACCCCTTTCCTCGAGCCAAACCCAAGGTAAATAAGCTTCTACACTGAGCTATTAGACTAGGTAGGCACAAGCACCTCCACTGATAAACACTGCTAGATAGAATCAAGAGATGAGATACCAAGACAAATCTCAGCTTTACATGAGACATCTGGGGCCCTCGATGCGTGTTTCAGATGCGAAAGTAAATGCAGGCACTGAAACCAGTGTATATCCATGGGAAACCTTCATTTTTAGGATAAGGCCACTGGAATGTATGCAGCAGGGCTGGAATTTAAGAGATGACTCCAGAAGCACGTATCATATGTATTTCAATGCAGTATCAGATATATACTGACTGCACGAGGAAAGTTTTGCTTACAGGCACTGAAATTGAAGACGCCTCGGGAACCCCCTGGATCTCCCTGCAAATCCAAGCATTTACTATCCAGTGAGGAGAGGAAAAAAGCAAACAGGAAACCAGACACTGTGTTGTACGTTTTTGTTTTTATAGAATTTTTACAATATATTTCTCTTCATTTGCATATTTTACCCACATCTGTAGCTTTCTTTTTACATGTTGAACTGAACTGGAATAAATCTAAAGGCCTGATATATTTTAAACAACTGATAAAAATTGCAAAGTAGTAAACCCGTAAGAAAAGAAATTATAAAACTCTCTTTTGCAAGTGTTTAATGAAAGCAAGTCAAATGTATCATTAGGAACAATATGGTTTGATTTCAACACATCATCAGGTGATTCAGGCAGGACAACTTTTGTTTTTGTTATATTAGGCACATTTTTTTCTGCATACCTGTTTTTTCCAGACAGTTTTATACTACTCAATAGTATCATCCACATCCACTTGGAACTGCTGCAGGATTTTCAAAATGTGATTGATCATGAATATTCATTACTGGTATTCACTTCCTCTTTCTTTATAACTACCAGAAGGAAAAAAAAAAATAATTAATAATCAGTGTTTCTTGTCTCTTAAAAAATCCATAATGAATGATTGAGTTGTAAGGCAGCAACAGATTCGGTGTCAACTCAGGTCACAGTCCTTCAGTTCCATCTAGTGGGTAGAAATTATAGTTAGTGGACACTGTTCCTACACAGTCCCTTCAGGGCAAGGTGACTGACTCATGGGGCCAGTTACTGCTGGTAGAGTAAGTTAAGTGGTACACCTAAGTAAGGAACACTGGCCACTCCTGTGTCATCCTCGCAGCCTCATGGCTTCATACAGAAAGCAAAAAGACAGTCCAATGGGGAAAAAAAAGTGACTATGCTAAAGCCATGAGAGGTTCTGGGAAGGGTTTATTTACAGTCTTCATCCCTGATGTGAAAAAAGAAAAAAGCCTTCTTTGACTAACACAGGCAGATCTCGGCAGCATGCTACATGCCTTAGCAAGTCAGCCCGTTGCATATCCTTGACCACTTAGCCATGGATTCACACTGAGGCAGTGAACAGGAAAGTCCTACTGCTCCAGAAGAGCAAATTCAAAATGCTCACCTGCCCATCGATACAACTCCCTAAAGGAGACTTAAGAACATCTCATTTTGGTGGAGCAACTCCCCTATCCCAGAATCTGCTCATGCTATTAGGAAGTGTGGAACAGTCGTTCCACAGGGATCTCTCAGACACCCCTGCAGTGAGATTGCAAACTCCAGTACATTACTCAGATGTGGGAACAAAGTGATCCATGTGTTAAAGATATGCCTCAACTCTGATAATTCCCTTCCCATTGTGATCTCATTCAGGAAGGAAGGAGGGCTTTAACCTTCAAGTATACTCGAGGAGGGGGTTCAGAGCAGTATCTCTCTGCCTCCTTTCAGACTTCGGTAACCAGGACATTTTCCCTGAATTCTGGCATCCTCATTTGCTAAGAGGGCCATGACTTCAGCATTGTGCTGCTTGGTCTTCAGTTTTAAGTCTTTCAGGCAGAATAACCACATTCTGATTCAAGCTGGTCTGAATTTGTTTTGCACTCACCCGGCTGAACAGAATACAAATCATCTTTAACTACAGCACAAGAAGCCATCCAAAAAAAGGGGATATATTACTGCACATTTCCCTCTCAGGGGAAGATTGGACCACCTTTAAAATTCAGCCCCAGCTGATAAGACCATCAATTCAGAGGTCATCCCCCAATGCAGTGCTCGCGCACATTGCACATTGATATTTAGGCACCACTCCCCTTTTGGACAAGGAAGGTCCTTGGGCAAGCATATTCCTTTCTGATAGAGCCACTGCCTTTACACAACTTGCATTCAGTTATTACTGAAGCTTTTGGGTCCCTCTCTTTCATATCCTGATGTTGATGAAGGGAGGAAGAAAATAATTAGCATAAATTTCTCTGAATTCATACCTGACAAGACCATACTGTCTAATGGTATACAAAATGCACCCCCAAATGCTTTTGTGTTCTTTATAAATCTCTGGAAAGGGAATAACCAGCATAGTTGAGCAGGAAGAAAGCCAATTTATTTCAGCATAGAAGGTCTGCAATTGATTCCATGTTCACTAAGAGTAATGCAGTTATTGCTCTATATGGTAAGACTCAATTGATCATTAACCCCCTCCCTGAGTGCTGGGTGTCTGGGTTCCCAACATTGCCAAGGAGGACCTCCTAAGCCACTATAATTGAAGTAATTAGAAGAAAAAAGCTTTGTGAATAATTTCTTGTAAAGATGTGATCTTTGAGAAACATGTAAGTTCCTCAGTTCTTCATGTTACCACTGCTTTGTGAATGGAGGCCAGCCTTTGCTCTCCACACTAGAATGATGTACTACTTAGAACACCACACTGGAGATAAGTTAAGGTAAGAACAGATGATCCAGCTGATCAAATCAAAGAACATGAGAAACAAACTTCTTGCACAAGGATGCTCTGAAAGTAGAATCCTTTAACTGCTATGTGAATCACCCAGAATTTGTTTTACAACCTGTAGTTTAGCGAGAATTAAAGTCCTTTTTCTTGGGTAGTAGCCTTCAAAGCAAAAGCAAACATGACAGGATTCAAGTGTGGACCATTTCTGCATCAGCCCACCAGATCCTGGTTTGCCTATCTCACTTCAATTACATACAATAGATGCTGCTGATGGCATCACTCCGAGTTATTTTCAAAGCTGTCAGGTTCCATCAATCAAGTTTCCCAGGGAGCAGATGATACCAGTGCAGGGGCCTTCCATTCTCAGCTACCTTCTTCCATTTACTTCCTCTGAATAAGAAAAGTATTGTTCAGTTTACTCTAACATGCTACAATATGTGCATACATAACTGTAGGCGACGCGTGAGTTACTTCAAGATGTGCTTTTTCATTGAAGTGCGCTTTTACTTTTACAAATTCTACATCAAGGTGGAAGGAGGGAAGGAAGGAAGGAAGGAAGGTAGGCAGGCTGCAGAGTGCTCATACACTGAAGCTGAAGGAACTTTTCCTGAACGGAGTTAAGATGTTCGTTCCAATGTCCTATGGACAAACTACTCTATCCCATGCACTCCGGCCGGAGCCAGTATTAAACATTCCAGAAACTTGTTGATTTGTTTGGATAGTTAATGGCAAGGCTGATAGCAGCAATGTTTTTCAGGGCCTAAAAGAGAGAAGGAAAAAACAAAGTCATGTCAAAGATTCTCCTCAATCCAAAATGAAAGAAATTATTGTATGAAATTAAACAGAAATAGATAAATAACCATCCTGTTTCTAGCTGGTCCTCTCCTGGTAGTGCAACAATTGCCACACATCCAGGAAGTTCCAGCAAGGCAACTGCATTTCCAGTTGCTGAAAGACCAGCCCCCATCCCCATTTCCACGTTTTGGCAGTTGAGAGGTCAGTTTGGTAAAACAGATACATCTGATCACACCCAACAGCCAGTTCGTGGCACATCAGCTGACTACTAAAGGAGAACATTTGTGCATAGTTCATTCACGTATTTCAGAGGCCTTTCATGGTATTGTAAAGCTCGAGTACGTTCATTTCTACTTTATACAACTCCACTGGGCAGTCAGAAATCATTCATTATCTCTGCCTGCCAGAAAGATATCACAGAACCAAACATCACTAGGGTTGTGCAATCTTATTACCTGTGCTGTGCAGCGATGAAGATGATCTTCAGTATTTAAGGCAAGCAAATACTCCTGTAGAGATCCAAGCTCCTGCAGCCAGAAAGCACTCAATGAACACCAACACTTCTACTAAAGATATCCTACTAATTAACATTAAAATGCTGATCATTACAGTAGTTGTCATGAACTGAAGGTAACAGAACTACACATAAGACTCTCCCTGACTAGAACACCATTTGTGACCACAGAAATCAGTTCATTACAGACTGTTCATATGTAATCTGCAAAACCAACTCAAGGAAAACCACATATAAATACCTTTAAGTTAATTATTAAACCAGCATTCCTCTCAGAATAAAGAGTGGCTTTAGGGCTTGCTGCCTTAAGTGCATAAGGAAGAGTCATGACTATCATTTAAGATTCCACAATGGATATGGCAACAGTATGCCCCTCTGTTAGAATTTGCTACCAGACTCCACAAGAGAAAGTTTTCAATGCTTCTGAAGCATTTAATGGTTCTAAAGCTCTGAACTATGTATCATTCCAGGCACTCGGGAGAGGAGGAATACAAATACAGGAACTGCTTACAGTAACTCTGTTTTCTGTAACAAAGAAGAGTTCTGCAAGTGCACGATGAAGAGGAAGAAGAATCCCAGGCTTGGCCATGTCATGACACAAGTTGTTTTCCATGTGGGTGAAAAGCTGCCAAAGTGGCTTCAACAAGGTAAGGTCACAGTCCCTGAAAAAAAGATAATTCAAATGAAATAGTGAGTAACCATGACCTTACACCTGCTTCTGGGATGGAAAAAACCCCCGAAACAAAACCCAAACAAATTTAAGAGAACGAAACCATACAGTTTTAACAGGTGTATAAATGAAGGAAGAAACACAAGAATTATTCTAAAATTTAGAATTCAGTCAGATGTTTCAGCACAATGAATTTCATGCTGAATCAGTGAAGTGGAGAAAACCTCTTACCTATGAACATGTCCAAATGACTTTTGTAAAACTAAGTGGCCTCCTGAAATGAGGACTTTAAAGTAACTATATACATCACTTGGCTAAATGCTCTAGCTCCACTAGTTGAAATTATCCAATACTGCACTACAGCACTGAGCAGGTGATGCCCTTGTATAGGGCAGACAAACTGATCTATAGCTTTAAAAACAATTCCAACCCTGCATCCTTCCTACTCCTGAGTTAAAGCCAACTAACCCAAATGTCACTTACCATACATACAGATAGGATGACAAGTATCATTCAGTAAGGGGGGGAGAGGGGGGAAGGGGAAACTCAATTTCAGAATGTATCATCAGATTAACACAAGAAAAATATTAAATAATACAAGCACAATGGAGACTTGACCTTTCAGCAATTAAATTTGTTGTCCACATGACAAAGCAGACATTTGCTGATGAAAAAAACCTAAGGGAACTCGAAAAAACTAATAAATCCATGATTAAAATCCCAAAGTCAGGTTTTCAGACTTGGATGCAGACCAGTGTATCTAAAGTTTGCAGAGAGCCAAGTGGTTTTATGTAATTGTCCATTTTTATCACAGTATGTGAATATACTTTTTCACTTCTCGTTATCAAAGCAAGCTAGTAGGATGCTGTTATTTTAATGATTTGGCTTATTCTGAACTGAAAGGATATAACCAGGTAAGTGTCAGTGTTCCAGCACTGTTGTCTGTTTCCAGTATTTCTGTTGAGTTAATGTGACTATGAACATCTGCAAAACACTCTAAGAGCTCAACATTGTTCTGAATGTATTTTCACAAGGAATATCCATGCCATACATACATAAGCATTAGTACACCTACCCTTTCTAAAACTCAATTGGGAGCGTAGTGGTACAACTGAAAATAGTAATTTAAAGGTTATTTACTTTATAGAGAATCAGATCATCATTTCACCAGTTTATTATTCCATTCTCACCTTAATTCTGAAGCACGACTAATACAAAGAGAATAAATTTCTAGAAAATTAACTGAAACCTCTTTTTTGTCCTGTTTTGGGGTGACTTGTTTTCCTTTAAAACAACATTTGAGTTCATTGGACCTTTTTAGAAAAACAAAAAAAAGTAAAGAGAATGGTTTCAAAATAACCCCTTATAATAAGTATCTGCTATCAGGCACTGTGAATTGTATCCGAAAGGCAAATTATCTACTTCAGATCATGGGTTTCTGCCTTCAAAAATAGTATCAGCCTAGTCACTTTTTCCTTCTCCTGCTCTTTTTCTTTTAGTGTACACCACAGAACAGTCCACTCACCTCTGGGCACTGCACTGCACTATCTTCAAGAGCAAATGGATAGCCTTCAAACGCTGGTGGCCGGTCTGACGGCATGCTACCCCAACCTGCCATTCCCAGATTTTGGCCAGTGGGAGGTGAGGAACGACCCTCTCCTCAGACAGCATCTGCTTTAGAATTTCAAACCCTGAAGAAGAAAAATAAAGTAAAATTCAAACAGCTGTTACTTTTGTAGGGACCCATTCTGTTCATATAGTCAGTTCTCTCTTCTCCGTATACTAAATACTGATCTGGCAAGCAAGAAATACCAAATTATAATACCAAGCAAAAACCTGAGGTAAGTCTGCATTACATCTCAAGATCACGAGTCTTTTCTGGGGCAAAATTTAGATCAAAATGAGAAAGAAACCTATGTGAAATTGAAGTTTGCCCAAGTAAGGCAAATTAAACAGAGGTCCTCACTATGCAGTAGACTTCTGCTGATTGCAGTCATCCACCAGCCTCAATTTCACTACAAATATTTAAACTTTAATACAAACTAACAAACCCTTTCATGCCATACTGAGAAATTAGATCCAGAACCAGCTTATTTTAATGGATAACTATTTTTAAAGATACAATTACAATTATTTTTGTTCCCAATTATGGTACCTTAAGAGTGGTTACTAAATCCTGTGTGTAATTACTAATATAATGAAACTTCGAATGCAAATAACATTACTATAAGTGTCTCCACATCTCTGTGAAGATTTGGTATTTCTAACAAAGTCACAGCAAGTAAGAGACAAGAGACAAGAGTCAAGAATCAACTTGAACAAAACTAAGCACATTATTTCCAAAATGGGAAAGCAAATTCTAACTCAAAAAAGGGGATAACCACAAGCCTGTCAAAGCTTGGCAAAATAACTCCAGAAAGTCCTTCCCAACACATTCTGAGCAGTGCTTACCTGTCTGAAACCTTCCAAGATGACCTGCTGTCACTGTAAACTTATAACCCCACTCAGTATTACTCATGTCAGAAGTAAATCTGTAATAGAGTGTGTCACCTGTGTACAAGGGGAGGAAGAAAATCCACGTTACTACCTTCTGAGTTAGTTTTGCTACCACAAATACAATTCAAATGAAAAGCCTATCATAGATTAAACCTAGATATCACCATTCAAGAGATGTAATCTTTTGCTTTTTGTTAATTCTGAAATGCACAGAACAGTATGATAAGCAGGAGGCTGAAGCAAAACACAGAATGGTTTCACTGTGTAAAGATACAAGGATAATATCTCTTACATTTTTGTCAGCTAGATGGAAGAAGGAGTTAAAGAACCTCTGTACTGGACACAGTTAAACTTCCCTTTTCCAACTGGTTATGGATCAGTTATGATTTATGAAAAAAGAACCTCTACACAGGCAGCCAAATGCACAGCCTATTAAACAAAAGGTTAAAACCCAGAGAAAGCAAAGCTGCACTGCTTTTACATGTCAGAGAGTTAAATGGCACACTTCTACTCTACGGAACAAAATCATTAAGTGGTTATGGTTAAAAGTGGAAGAGCTATCACAATGTTTGACCATTCTGCAGTAGGAACTGGAACATTCAAGAAGTTCTTGTCATTGTAGCATCTCCAGCTTCTTGGAGACAAACGCTGGTGGTTAGCTGTAACGCTGAACAAAACATGTCCTTACCTGTCGTGTTCTGCAATACTAGATCTGGTTAAAACTGAGAATTTCCTTCTGTTCCATGGAAAATCCTGTCAGCCTGGGACAAGCATGCTATAGTTTTCATTGGGAAGCAGAATTTGCAGTTTCATGAAGAAACATTCTGAAAACATTTTTTAGGGTCGAAAAAACCTCCTAAAAGTCTAAAAGCTTCTTCCCTTTTTCATCACAAAATGGAGTCATTGGTCTCTCCTATTCCTAAGAGTCTTGAAAAAGCCCTGCCATCAAATGAAAAGCCTTCAAATGCCTGGTTTCAGCTAAAGCCTGCTGAATCAAGAAGGCTCTTGGAATCAAGAGGTGTAACTCAGGTTTCACAGCCAAGGCTGCTCCAAAACAATGGGCCTCCAAGTTCAGTTTATTGGCAAACCTCTGCAACTATTTCAGAGGAAATGGACAGAAAGAAGTTCATAAAAAATCCAAAATATTTCTGCAGGGTACCCATTTGTTTCTAACTAGCACCTTGTAACCCAAACTGCTTTGCTAAGAGAGCTCTTACATCTATTTCCAGCCACTGACAGCACTCGAAGTCAAAAGCTTCCTGCAATGCCATGGTGCTCAGTGGGTTAAAACAACTTAAAGATCATCCTTCAGCTCACCAGCGTTTGCTACTGTGTTATCAAAAACATGCTTAGAAGAGAACATAGACTGAAGTTGTCACTCAACTGAGCGATTTCTTTCAGTTGTACTCTGTGGCAACAACTGGAGACAAGGCACAGGCACACACTCTTTATCTGAGCACTCATGTAGCAGAGAGAAGAGATAAGCCTATCTTTTGGGGTTTTTTAAATGTGCTTCCTGTGGAAAGCAAGACAAGGCAGGAACAATGTAAGTGAATGTTGTGCAGAACAAGGACTGTGTTGGAACAGAATCAAGATCAAAACTTGTTTCCAGTCACTGAGTGCATGCTTTGACCGAGGGGTGGAAAAAAAAGGTCAAGCAGCAGAACAGCAGATAAGCCTACTTTCAAGAAACAAATGCAAGAGCAGCACGTCAGAGCAAACAGGCTGGGACAAGAAAAGGATTGTCTTTCCTCCCCACACAACTCAGGAACATCCACATAAAACTGTCATTAGTTTCTCTTGAGAGTCCCAAACACCACCAATATCCTATACGTCTGCACTTTCAAACACAGCATATTCACCTGGAAGCTCAAAATCATTCCACTTCTGTGGAGACCCACTGAAGCTGTGCCGATCCTGCTGGAAATCACTGCTGCTGGACATGAGCAACTCATCACAGCCCTCTTCTGTATTACACTGAGAGTCAAATTTGATTGAGAGGTAGATAGCACCAGGAATGTGAACTTTATCCTGAGAAATAAACACATGATCTTTGCATCCTGCAATACTATATTACCAAAGAGCTACTTCGCTTTCACCATACAAACAACAAATACTACAGCATAACCATAGGGGAAAAAAACCCCCAACTCTCGTTAATAACTTTATCCAGAGCTAATTTAACAAATGTAAAGCGTGGCCTATTGTTTGTGTTAGCTGTTAAGCATGTAAAATTAATTGCTAGGTTTTTGTAGAAGTGGTAATTGTTGCTGATACTGATCTCCACTGCCACAACCTAAAGGTTTATATGCATTTTAAACAATAGGAAGATAAAGAGTCAGAGCTGCAGATAAATTAAAAATCCCAAGACTGCCCAGAGACAACAATTACTAAACTGTATGAGAAAAAGGCTTTCAAACAATATCAAGGAAAGAAAATAAGAACTGTTTGTGTCAGGAGAAGATAGTCTAAAATGAGAAAGACAAGAAAAACAAGACTCCACTCCTAGTTTTCATCTAACAGCACAAGGAAGTAACAGACCAATGGAAATGGACCTTTGGATGAAAGGGAAGAAATATTTGTTCATTAAGGCCTTGAGACCTTTTAAGAATATGATCTGCTTCAAACACATGCATAGTAAAACCACTGAAGTTATGCACTTTTCACGTGATTGAATTAGGACTACATAAAAATGCCTTCCTGAACATATTTCTTCCCAGGGCAAGGCCTCACTCACCTGGCAGCAGCCCTTCCAAAAGCAAGACTGATCAGATATTTCACGGGTGCTTCGAGCACAAAGTCCCGCAGGTAAACACATGGATCATTGAGATTTCTGCTCCAAACATGTGATGTTTTAGAACTCTTCAAGCCAAGTGAATGCACTGTACTGCACTACAGGTCTAACTTACCTCAAAATTGGTATTGTTGTTATAAGGATGTTTAGATTCACGCATCTGCACTGCCATTCCAGGTTCCTCCATGAACTGGCAAGCTGTCAGTGCCATTGTCCCGAGCATGCTCTCGCTGCACCCATGCAGTACCTTCTGTAGAATCTGTGCAGAAGCAACACATCATATAAATACAATTTGCTATCAAAATTATTACAAACTTATACAGTGATGACTGACAGGAGTCATTTCTAGCCACACAACATTTTGGAAGAGCAAGAAACAAGACATCACAGATGATGTCTACAAGTGTCACAGACTTCTGTAAGTGCAGAAGATTTTACTTTGCCCACTGTTCCAGATCTTTCAGTTCTTATCTGATGAAAACGTGACAGCTATTAGCTCCATCTCTTTCCACAAATGCTAGGAACAAGGATTATCCATAAAGTAGTTAATAGTAAACTAAAGCTGTAAACAAGGAAGATAAACAACTAAATACTAAAGACACCTTTACCTTCTATTACTTACAGGTTTGGATTTGAACAGAGTATCTGATGTTTTAGCTTTCAAAAGGTACAACTTCATGTACAAGAAGGAATGACTAAGTATTAGTGGCTGCAGTGTTTGAAAGCACTAGATGCAAGAGCTGTATCTTTAAAAATACAAATAAATGCCATTTAATGTATCAGGACACACTAAATGATAATTAAGGACAACCTGAGTCTCCACTTTCTCTTATTTTCCAGAGCTTTTGAATTTTTGAATTTTCCAGAGCTTTTTTTGTGTGCTTTTGAATCAGGATTCCTGCTGCTCAAGGCCCTTTATGATAGTAACCTATGACATCTCTTCACTTGCAGTTTTCTAGCTCCTCCTCTAAAATGTGATACTAGCTCAGACCAAAGGTTCACCTACACATCAGCCAAAAAGATTGATTTCTTCGGAAAAAGGAGTTCAAAAAGCAATAAAACTATGTAGCATAGTTCCCTGAATGCCTTCTTTGCCTCCATGCACTTGCAGAATAGCCTGACACAAAGACTTCTGTATTTAATACACCTCAACATATTTTTATTCTATCAGTTCATCCTGATACTTTCTGAACCTACATAAACACCCTGTGGGAACAATTTCAATGACATACCCTGTCAAGAACCAGTTCTTTTGGTTTGTTTTGGACCTGCCACTTATTACCTTCATCTGACACTCCTTTGTTTTCTTACTGGGAGGGCCAGTGAATAATACTTGCTGTTAACTTTTGTATGCTGCTTACTGTTTTAAAACTACAGAGACAGGGGAACAGACTTTTTCATTCCTCCTTCTCCCTCAATGCCAAACGGGGCAAAGATCCAGGATGAAGAAAACAAGTTGGTTTCCCCTACTGAAGTTATTCCACGGCTAAAATAATCCCTGCCACTCTTTTCCAGACTTCTTCCAGTTGTACTGCATTTCCATTTTACTTTAAGTGAGACGAGGGAGTCAGGTCACATGCTGTACTCCAGATGAGAGCATACTATTGGTTTGGTGGCATACCAGTGCCTTCTGTTTTACTTTTAAGCCCTGCTTTGAAGATTCTCAGCACTTCATTTGCTTCGACTGCTGTTGAAGCATTGAGCTGACATTTTCATTACAACATTCTATTATAATTCCAAGATCACTTCCACCATGGTAACAGTCAGCTCGTCAGTGGAGTAGCAGGTATCACAATACACACACAGAGATCTGCAGCTTTCAAAATGGATTGCCTATTTGACCAATTTCTCTATACGATTTATTTTCCCATATAGCTCTTTCACAACTGAGCTGTCTCCATGGAGCTAGTTTTTCCATTTTCTGTTAACAAAATCAGTACATTAAAGACACCGACAGATTCCAATTGCTTTTTCAGAACTAATTTACATTTTTGGAGTTTCAATTTAGTTTAAAAAAGGAACTGCAAGTATTTCTGTTAGTCAGTCTCGTGGCATGTAGGCACAGCTTGCTCACATGCACAAGTGAAATCCGCTTACCTTTTCCCATAACTGCTTTTCCTCTAGCTGCATAAGCATGTCCAGTATGTATGTCATATGGGCTGGACCACTAAGATCTAGGATTTCCTCATTTATTGCCACATCATCTGGCCACTCAGCTAGCAGCGATGCCAACACATGCCTGGCATAAAGAACAGCAGTTGCCTCATTTACACGATACAGGTAGTCCCTCACAGCCTTTTTACTTCTGGAGTCCAGCTCCTTGTGCAGGAGTATTGAACTCTTAGTGCGACGTTGCTTGGCATAACTAAGCTGTAGATCACTCTCCGTGTTGGTTATCAGTTTCTGGGCAACTGGATTGGTTTCTTCTGTTGCTTTATCGCAGAGCGCAGGTTTTGACTGCAAAAAGAAATGTAAGTTTGAAAATAGGCTCTCAACAATTTAGTTCCTTATGTTTGGATATCTGACCAGTCCATCAGACTGCAAGCTGAATTTACAAATGGATTTGTCTTTTACATACTGAAAAGCAAAGCATCAAAGAAGAGAAAAGCGTGATCTCTCACACACCTACAGGGACAGGATTCCTCAAAAAGACAGTTTATGTCAGACTTCACTATATGCTGATAAATTCATGAGAGCACGCGAGCGGAAACAGCAGTTCAAATTGGAACCAGAAGTGCTATCTTAAGCTGACCTGCAGGGGCAAAACAAGTGTCATGCTATTTCTGACACAGAATGAAGCAAGTTGGGAGGAAGCTTTGGAGATCATTTAGTCCAAATTCAACTTAAACCTGAGACAACTTCAAAATTAAGGCTTTGTCCAATTAAGTTTGGAGAATTTCCAGGAGTGGATATTTCACAGCTTTGTTCTGCAACTGATAGACAAGTGATACCAAATGGCAAGGAATAAGCACCCAAAATAAAGCACAGAGCTGTGGGACCATGCTATTGAATGCAAACCTAAAGCTTGCAAGTGCAGTGTCTACTTCACAAGACTAACTTATTGCTTCCTTGTTCTGCTGAAATTACTGTAAGATAACAATATGCTAAAACAGTAACACAGCATAAGCTTACAGTAATTAGATACAATCTCTCTTGTATAAAGAGAGGAAATTACAGCATGCAATCGCATTTTGTTCTCCTGACCTGAGAATCAAGTTCTCTTACTTCCTTAAGGAAGAAATACTTGCTTCTTGTACGTGCTTATTCATTTTGGCATAAAATATTAACAGATTATTTCAGATATTAAAAAAACCAACCAAACAAACAAACCCTCAGGTTTGAAGTTACTAAACAAGACTGAAGTTACTCATGGCCTGAATTATTTCACAATTGCTCCTTTTTGGAGATGCACGTACCAAACAGGGTAAGATGATCATATCTGTATCTACTGCTTTTGAACTCTGCTCCTCCAGCCTCAAACGCTTGCTGGGCTGCCACTTCTGAGCCAGCGTTCGGATCCTCTCATCTGTTGTAATTACATCTCCATCAAACCTTAGAAGAGGCAAAAGAAGAAAGAGCAGTTGCAAATGCATTTCGAAAGTAACACAAACTAAATTGATGCAATTACATGGAAATTAAATTTTTCCACCTTCTGTTTTTGAAAGAGTCATTAAACTACCTATTTCTATCATATCACATTAACTGGCTTCCCTGGAGGTTTTAAATGTTATAAAATTGCTCATCTCTGTGAGAACACGGTGGCTCCAGGACATGCTTTGATTACTACGAGCCACACATAAGCTCTCCCTTCTTCCTCCGTTAGGAGCATTTAACGACCTAGATAGGTAGATCTTCATATGGCAGTCACCATCCTGAAAAGAACGTGCAACATATTTCAGAGGTTGATGACTTGTTTCCATAAATACAACTTAGCAAGAGTTTATTTCCTTCCTTTTTCATACATGAAAACCAAATTGTGCCCTTGGAATGATTTCTATTTGGCACGTATTAGATTTTAGGTTACCACCCACATATAACAACTTTGTTTTTCTGCTGGATGGACCCATTCTTGCACATACCTCTTTTGAACTTCCAGGAAAAAAGAATCTGTTCTTTTCATTTGCAATTCATACATGGCTCGAAGAATATGGAGAGGTGCATTGAGTGCATCATGTGTCATCTGAGCAAGGGGACAAAAAAGGAAAAAAAAAGATGACATTACAGGGGAAAAAATAGATGAGTTTCTTTAGGAATGACCTAGATATTATTTTCCCATATATTTATCATACAGGTAGAGAATTAAGGAACTTAATATCTTGATTAGTGAAAGTGAAAAGCAATTCAGTAAAAAGCTTTATAATGATTTTGTAGTGTTCATGACTGCAGATACAATTTATTTCCTTTAGATAACAATACACTGAAATCAGACCCATATTCTGTGAATTCACAAGAAAAACAGCCATATAGACTCCCAAATACTTTATGCAACCAGCAAATTCAAAGAAATGTCAAAGGAGGTAAAATTAAGTACCAAGAAGCATATTTTGGTGGCTTCATCCAAACCCTCCAGAGGATCAAGTTTGTTCTGCTCTAAATCCACAGGACTAACAATGGGTGGATCCACATCTTGATCTTGTTCCCTTTCTTCCAGTTCCGTATCCTCACGTTCAGCCAGGGAACTGATCTCTTTCTTTGAGGAATACAGCATTATTGACAAAATCTATATAGAAGAAAAGGTAGCATATGGTGTGACAGCTGTAGATATTATAAGTGTATCTGCAATCAGCATTTTATACAAACATTTTAAGACTTGGACAGTGCTATTCTAAAGAGCAGCAGCACTTAAAAAAAAAGAGAAAACACCACCAAAAACCAACCGACCAAACCCAAACCCAAACCACAAACTCCAAACTATTTCCCTCTTTACAAATGAGTTGCACCTTCCAGGCTGCTACAAAGACAATTTAAGTAATCAGCCAAAAGTGTAAAAAATTGAGAAAATGATTACTTAACCATTTCAGTACATCAAAGGCTTGAGGATTCTTAAACAAGTACAGAGTAGAAGTGACTGAACACCAGCCACCGATGCCCCTACACACTCTCCTCCTTCAGCACAGCCACACACTAGTACTCTTAACAGGAAGAAAATCATCTTACACACTTCCTTGGTCCTCCAACTTGTGACAGAAGAAGCAATGTGGGCAGAGCTATGGCAAGACACTTTAGTGCTTAAGGCAGAACAGTCATTTGCTACAATGCTGCCCGAAGGGGAGGAAGGTGGGACACCTTTGAGTCAGGGGTGGTTGATTCTTGGCCAGTAGGTCACAAGGTGGGAAGATTCCACAATCCAAACCTGATTCTGCAGTATTTCTAACCAAACCCTTGGAGCAACTTTTCAGAGGATTTCCAGGGTTTTACTCTCTCTCATTCTCATTGTTATCATCCTAAGTACGAATTCACACAACTCGTGCCTATGATAAAACATCACCAACAGTTGAACCACACTCCCAGCAATTAACAAGCATTCAGAAAGAACATGCCTACATGTATATTGATCTCCCCACATTGCACTGCAGCAATACCTTGTACACATCAGTGAGTAATGGTTTTCTTCAAGATTAATTACTATTTTTTAAATTGAAGAATGAAATTTTCAAGAACAGTCTAAATGAAATGCAGAAGTTCCCGAGTGATTCATGTCTCATCTTGGAAATTTCTTTCAAATACAATCAAATGAACTTAAATCAGCTCCTGCTTTAATGAAGCTAGACTATTATCTACACAATTGTGATGGACAGAGGAAGGCAAATTCAGTGATACAGTTAAATGAACATTTTTTAAGACTAATTGGAAATATTCTTGAGACTTTCTTCACAAAAGGGAAGTGCACTGATATCACCTTTCATGCCACTGTGTGAAGCCTGGCATTTTACAGTCTTAACTCTTCTTACCTCCAAGTCTCTGAGAAGCCAGGTCTTACTAAAGCCAGTTCCTTTGCTACATTTCTTCACTAGAAGCTTGAGTAAACCAGACTGAAGAAAGGCAGCTTGAACCTCCTTAAAGCCATGAATCTACACATACAGACACACACAAGCAAGTTAAAAGGGAACAGTGCATCACAATGCCTTATCACACAGCCCCAGGTAACTTTCCTGCCCAGATGAACTACATTAGGAATCTTTCTTTCATTTCCCTAAAAAAACCCCAGAACACAAATCCCCACTTCAAATACCCTGAGAGTATCATCTATGACACACATGGACTAGTTACTGTATATCTGATTTATTCTTGACAGTCCAAAAAAACCACAGATCCCCTTCTTCAAACACTTCAGGAGTAAGAAAAGAAGCAAGTGAGCTTCACTCTGCAAAGTGTTATCTACCCCTGTAAAACTTCTTCTTCAGCTTTCATGAACGGTTAGACCCACAGAGGAAGTGATCCAACTCTCAACTCAAAACTCACAAATGCTTTTTAAAGCCTAGTAACATTTTCAGTCCCCTACAGACAGGGGATAAAAGGAGCCACCTGCGAGAGCAATGAGCTTGCATTAGTGCTGGGTTTAAACCACGACAGTTCCCCAATGTGCTTAGTCAATACCCAAGTTCCTGTACACAAGGTAGAATACAAACTTTTATTTATCTATTATATTCTATGTGTCAGGCAAAAGATACCTTAAGTGTTCTGTAAAGCCCCTTTAGAGCGAGGGACAAGACCCAAGTTGCTTCCACTGCCTCAGCATAGCTACTGTCCATGCTGGTTTGCAGAAGGTGTGTGGATATAAGAACAAAGTGCTGGAGGTACTGTCTCAGCTGGGTCTGCGAATCACTGCCCTCTTGTCCACATTTCTGAATCAACTGATAGTCTTTCACTACAAGTGAGAGAAAACAAAAGTCACTAGGTTAATGTTAAAATGTGAAATCATCTCTTACCAGTGGATATGAGTAGGCCAAGACATAAACACAATCCATACATGAAGTACATTCTAATGATGGTCTTGCACTAAAATTATCCCAGTTTCACTAACAGTCAAGAAAACACTGTTCAATGCAAGTTAAAAGAAAACCCTAGGTAACTTCTGCAATAGCTGATTGCTGTACTGTTTATGTGCAAATATAACCAACACAGGTTGTATTTTACAATTAAAATGGGCGAAACTGAGCTGCAATTAATAATGATGAAATTAATCTTACTAATCTTACTGTTAGGATGTAAATAGTAACAAACCAAACAAAACAAAAAAGTCTTTTATATTCAAATATTTCTTCAATATCAAGAAGCAGTTTAGTCTCTCATTTTTCCAAATACATCTTTTAAACAACTTCAATAGTCAAATCTTAGAACAACCTTTGCTTTAACTTCACAATATTAGGTCATGTATACCAAAGTTGAAATCCCTTGCTCCTAGAAATCCAACCGATTTGTTAGATGCTAAATGTTTAGGTGAAATACAGGAAGAAAGTTCTCCCTGGTACAACAAAAGGGACCCAGAAAGCAGCATCTAGCTTTGTGGTTTTGGTGTTTTCTAGCCAACACACTGGTGTGCCCTAAAATGAGTTACTGTTAGTTACCCAGACACATTTCCTAGAGTATACTCTATTTCATGCTGTGTAGCTGTCTTTCATTTTTGTTTCAAATTTTTTTAAATGTTTTAAAAAGTTCTTCCAGACAGGAGAAAAGCAGAAAAGATTCCTGACATTTTATAAAGCACATGAGTAAAGAAGTTGGCCTGTCCTCATGGAATGCTTTTTTACAAAACCAGGAAAAGGCAGCCAACACAGCACCATTTCAGGAGCAACCAAGTATGTTTGAGTTTGGTCTTACTCTTCAATTGCTAGTTAGTAGCACATCTTGCCCACAGTGGAAACAGGCACTTCATAAAAATGCAGAGAATTTTTGGAAGAACTAAATGGACTATCCCCAAAACATTCAGGGTAAGACACAAGCAGCAAGCACTTGCTTGCTCAAATCAGTCACCTCAAACCAGAAACAACTGCTTAGTCAAAAGCCTATTTCTGAAATTTCTCAAGTAATAAAATGGTCTCAACAGCTTCCTAAATCCTTTCTGAATAAAAATACATGTCAGAGTTTTAAAAACAAAAAGAAGTCTCCGTGATCTTTACTGCAGAAGCTTCACGATTTGGTTGAACCTACGAGCAGAAAACCAGGTGACTTACTAATAATGGAATTCAAACTCTGCAGACCTGCACAAAGTGGTCTAGTTAAAATATGTGTTTGGGTAACCATAAGAAACTGTAAGGAAACACTCTGCGATTCTTTGATAAAAAGAAAAATGTCACAGAACCTGTTTTTCTCTTTCGGGTTTTGATGTCTACTACAACTGCCCTGTTCTTCTCAGTGAAATGCTTCAGAATGATCACGTTGTGAGGCTCATTTGCATTATCCATGTAGACAGAACGAGTCCCCATACACAGCACCTAAAATTGCAGTAAAAGTTGCAGTTATAATTTGGAATACTTACTTGCAAATACAGTCAACCTTTTATATTGGTTACATTTGCTTATACTTGGTATTGTATTTTTTAGCTGAACAACCTGCTCACTGCCAGGTATTTACTGGTCTTTAGAAAATGGCAGTTCACTCCTACAAAAAAAGAAATAAATGCCTACAATAACCAGCTTAATACTACATAGGCGATATATTAGAGTTATGATGAGGAAGACTAAGATCAGGTTGTTTTGCTTGATCCTCAAATGCACTAGGCTGGCTTTCTCTTGATAGTTTTAAGTAGCAAAGAAATGGAAGGCAAAAACAGCTACATCATTCTTCATTAGATAAACGTGAATTGTGCACAAGTGGGAAGATGTGAACTCTGACATACACCACGTTTTGACACTTTATAATGGATGTCCTCAACTGATGAAGTCCACAGTATTTAGAAGTAAAAGCTCTAACCAGTTTTGCTTCCTTTAGTATCAACAGGCTACTTACCTCAGGAAACCCAACCAGCACCAGTAGAGTGAAGATATTGGTGTGCTTTAGCTGGAAAGGCAGTTGCTTAATGCAATGGTCAGTGAAAGCAGCGATCACATTATGCCACTGAGCAGAAGAGTTCAAAGATCGAAGAATATCTGCCATGGAGCTTGCCC
>NW_009921275.1:11959-39952 GCF_000696875.1 Nestor notabilis | reverse complement strand
CAGTCCAGACCAACACGACTGAAAAGCAAAAGCAGTCTGTATTAGGAGGGCAAACTACAGTCTTACCTGCAACTATTTTTTCTCAAGACAGCACAGTACTGTTAATGTCATAGCTGTAGCTTTCATACCATTATGTGTTTTTTCAAGTATTTGAAGCTTTCATGTCAGTTCACACGACTTCTGTTTTGTTTCTCATCACTAGAGCATAAATAGCATTCTGTTTTCTTAAAGGGTTCACAGTCCCAAATCAGGGTGTGCCTGAACACTGTCACCTTTAATTCCCATTTTTAGTTTAGAGCTCAGAAGTTTCTCATTCCACAACAGCAAGTGGTTTATTTCCTATGTACAAGACTACCTGCCCTCCCTCTGTGGGCTACAGAAATAATGGCCTCCTTACCCTAAAGTTAGTCTTTGAGAAAAATCCTTTCCCTCAGCTAATTCTTTGGATATTCTGCCTTTGAATTTCATACACTTTCTGTTTGTTTATGAACCTTCCCTGTGAAACACAGCTACAATGAAAAATAACACTGTCACTTTTAACAGACATGACATTAATCTTAGAATGCATCAGAGCTTTCTCAAGGCCTTCAAAATGGAACATCTGCTCTGCCCCTCCTTGCTGTTTCCAGTGCAAGTTTGTCATACAAAAATCTCCCCTAATATACTTACATAAAAGGGCCAGATCCTGAACACAGCACTGGTTATAGTTACCACATGGCACACCTCTCCTCCTTCCCCAAGTTACACAAGAGGTAAGTAATTCAATGGGAAAGAATGTCATTAAAACAATCATATAAGACTGTATTCTGGTTTTCCTCAAAGTTTCTAAACATTACTTCTTCCACTATAACATGCTATGTAGGCAAGCACAGGAAATTAAGCCACTATTCAACAAATTTCCTTCTTTTGAAAGGAAATTAAAAGGTTCTCACTGCACCAAGGCCTGCAGATGCTAAGCCCTTTCCATGATCAGGGTAGAGGTTTAATTGACTTTCTATTAAAAAGCCTCTATGCACGAGGTACACATGAAAGCAAATTAGTATTAGTCATCAGAGAGCAACTAATAGGTTTAAAGTAAAAGCACCTGTCTAAACACACAGCTCCCAGACTGAACAGAAGATGAGTTGTTTTCCAGCCTTCTGGTACTGCAGCCCCATCTCCCGCAGCAAACAAATTATGTTTGGCTGAAAGGACTTTGGCCACTGCAGCATCCACTTCTGCAGGCATAAGTCTCAGGATTAACTGGCCCAGAAGTCCCAGTGTTAAATGATATGTTTCATTTAGGTGGCCAGCGTTGGAGATTACAACCTGAAACATCAGTGGAAGTATCTGTTCCAGGTTAATCAAAGACATTGTGGAGCCCTACAGAAAAAGAAAAATATCATTAAGGCAGGTAAAGAAAACAAGGGTTTTAGTCGAAGTCATAGCACATGCAAAAGTTTCTGTTCTAATGCTCTTTCAAATGGGACAAAAGGAAATGAGAAACTAGGTTCCTGCTTCAGTTGTTGACCCCTTAAGTTGATCTGACATGTAAATTTAAGTTGATGATTTAAACTTTGCTGGTGCTGAACAGTTAAGATAGACTGCTTTACAGTTAAATTAAAATTCCCTACCCTCTCCCTCCACCCAGGAACAAGCCCTTACACCCCTCAGTAATGTGAAATGTCTTAAGACATTCTGATTCGCATTTTATAACATGCAAACAAGAGCCCACCTCCTACATTTAATTTGCTATGAATTTTATTCATGTTATTTGTGACACAGATTGAATGTAGAAAGAACTAACTGATTTGAAAGGTGGTAACATAGCTGCCAGCAATCCTAGAATCCTCTTCTGAGAGCATTCAGCAAAAACTTGTTCCTGGCTAGGTATTAAAACCTTCTCTGCTTGCTTCTGGGCTGAATCGTCTATGAGGCAGTCATCTGCATTTTAGATTAAAACAAAAGAAGAAAATCCCAGAATAACATTAAAAATACTTTTAAAAAGTAATAGCTTAATTTTAACAGTCTAAGGATTAAAAAACCCGCAAACTTTAAAATACTAAAATTTGACAAGCAAATCTTTTATAGAAGTGTGTAAATGATAGGTAAAGAGATTTACACCATCTATGAAAAACATATAAAGGACAGTACTACAGACAGGTCCATTTAACTATCATAATTCTTACAATACTAGTCTTTAATGGAACAAAACACTTGATTTCTAGTTCCAGTGAGAATACAAAAGTATTGTGTTGGACCAACAGGAACTATTATCTCTGTATGTGAATATGTATCGGTAGAATTCTAGTGATTTTATAGAATCCTTTAAACTCACTGCAAGGTTGTTCCAAGCAGTATGTTTGGCAGGTTTTTACAAAGCAGACAGCTCTCTTGC
Source organism: Nestor notabilis (assembly GCF_000696875.1). Lineage (NCBI taxonomy): Eukaryota > Metazoa > Chordata > Aves > Psittaciformes > Psittacidae > Nestor > Nestor notabilis. The sequence continues at coordinate 37,575 of NW_009921275.1, read as the reverse complement.
ATTAAAGACATTTGCAAATACACAAAAACGGATTAGGAATAAATATACAGCTGTTTGCTTTGCATATGAATGGATATTTCTGTGACAGGGAAAGTGAGAAATAATATTTACCTGTTGGAGAAACATTATCCTCCACAGAAAAGTCTGACTCTTGTCTCAAAACAGCTTTATTTGCAAAGACAGCTTTGCTTTCACTTCCTTGTTTTCCTACTTTATCTTCTGCAGGAGACTGGATTTCATTACACGTATCTCCTTTCCCCTAAAAATAAAACAAAGGCACTAAAAGATTAAAACAAAATTTAATACCTGCAGAAACAACCATGGAAAGAAGCTGCCAGCCATTTGCATTTGACAAAGGTTTTTCCTCAAATATCAGAACCTTTTATTGGTTCACAATTGCTTGATGTATACATGTCTTAAGTTGCATACAGTAAAAATACATTTCTCCATTTTGCTCGTATCTCTGTGCATAAAATTATTACACTAATAGTTTTATACACAGTATAAAACTGTAGAAAACCCAATCTTCTACTTATACAGTGCTTACAACTAGGGGAAACAACAACCTTTTCAGAATGATCTTCGCCCCTTTTTTTGTGATCAGTTACCTATAAGAATATAAGGTGATACCTGTGTCTTTGATTAGCTGGATCTATTAAAAAACATGAGCCAACCAAGAACTGCCCCTTGGCCCCCAACTGTTACCTACAAATGAAGTCATCACTCCCCATTATTTCAGTTACATATCCAGAATAGGATGTTTAAGCCTCTTAAGATGACACACCTTGTTGATATCCGGGGTTTTGGAAATAACAGGTACTTACATTGCAATGTATAAAAGATCTTGTTGTTGGTTTCTCATCTTTTCCCTTCACTGCTTTATCACCAGCATGACTTTTTGGAGCACCATCTGTGGGAGGACTGACTGAAACAGTGTCATTCTCTGAGAAGGATTCACCTTCTGGTAACATGCAGAGGAGAGCTAAATTTTTCAGACCTGAAAGCAAGAAAGTTATAAGAGCTATTTAGTTGTTGAGAGGCAAAATAGGCAAAAAGCAGAACTGAAATGAACTGTAAACTTCTCAACAGTATAAATTATGAAAGGTAAATTCTATTTGTCTTAGCTTTTAATCTTCTGACCACTTAAATATTTATGCAATAAAATTGCAGGTTAAACAGACTAAATAATGAGCACACATAAGTATTTGGTGGTGGTGGTGGTATTTCAGCTGTATTAAACCTGCTAAAAAACCCTAACAGTGAGCACTGGAACTTGTGTCTAGAATTTGATGTATTCAACATAGTTTTTACTGTATCGCCCTATGTTCTGTGGTCTTAGTTCACAGAAATCCTTGTTTCCAGACAAACAGCCATCATCCCCAGGAACCTCTCTCATACCACAAATAAGGTAAAAAAATTCTTGCCAAGACATGCAGAACAAAAAACTAAAACAAAACGTTTTCCACCAAGTTATTTGCTTTCATTCCAGTCCTTCAGTTGTCAGTAGCGTTAGTAACAGAACACGAAGCTGTATTGATTGATCCCTTTACAACATCTAAGATGGAAAAAACAACAACCCAAGAGTTGCCAAGTTGTCTTCAATATTTATGGAACCATAAAAGTAATTTTCTCAAGTACCCTATTTTCCATGTTCCAATGACCCTGAATGACACTTGTTCTACATTTGCTTTCTACATAAACAGTTATTCTCAGTGAAGTACACAGTAGCTTCCCCTTTCCTTTGGAAACTTCAAAGTGAGTAACCACAGACTCTTCTGACACTTGCTAGAAACTATTGTTTCAGTGAAGGAGGAGCTGACTCACCTTTTCCATGCTGTGCTTTCATCAAGCAGTCTCCTATGAGCTGTATGCACTGATGTTGCACAACTCTGGCTTGGCTGAGGATCTGCGAATCTAGTTTCTCTCCTTCTATTTCCCCCCCATTTGCCAGATCTGCACTGTAGAGGGTCAAAGCTGCAAACAACAGCCAGGAATAGTTGTGTATATACGGTTGGATGAGCCTCTGTCGGTCACTGATTCGAATAGTCACCATGGGATACACTGTGATGCTGTGAGTAGGCAAGTGACTGAAAGAAGAAGGTACAAAATGTTGAAATGCAGCTGCTTTCTTGTTAATCCATATAGTTAGTTACACACAACACCTTTGCAGGAAACCATGAGAAACCCAAATATTCCAAAAATTCCAAGTGTAGGCTTATTTTTTTTAAGATCTTCGGTGCAAAGCACTGAAACCTATGCTGTCTAACCACAGCAGTGTTCATTTCTTCTATCATTCAAGCTTGACAACTCTCCTGCAACTTTCACAGCTATGGCTAGAAAACAATTGCTACTGAGCTACTTCAGAGGCTGGGACGGGTTTCCAAACTGCAGAAATCTTTGCTGAACTGGTCCTATATTTGCTATGTTTGCCCATAGGACACCAACTAGGTGCTCTCCTGTCAGACACAACGTTGTAGGAAGCAACGTGAGAATGACCAATTGTACTTAGCTGCTAATTATTGCTTTTCTTCCAAGTGAGCGAAACAAAATCATGTGTTTAATACCTGTCAGAGTATTTCTTTGCAGAATAGCATCCATAGCAAAGGTCAAAGTCATCACACACATTGCAGTTCATTCTCCGACCTATGATGACTCCTTGACAGTGATCACAGGCGTACTCCATGTTAACCATTTCATGGTCATCCTCATGTCCCTCGGGTTTAACTCCACCTATAATGAAGCATTTTAAGATTTCCCTGGAAACCCCTTTTCTATAAAGGATCTTTCTTAACTGCAAGTTCACATTTCTTGACATTTCTGAAGTATCCAGAAGAAGTCTTTCACTTTATGTAGAATTTAGAAGACATTCTTTTGCCTTTGAAGATGGGGTTTTAAGGGTTTTTTAAATGATTCTTACCAAGAAAACAAGTTTTACACAGATCCATGTCATTGCATTGCAGACAGCGGTAGCGATGCCATGGTGCAATTTCATCACAGCCATCACAGGATATGTCCACATTTAACAGGTCACAGTAACGAGCAACAAACATGTGCATCTAGAGCAATAGAGGGACACAGTTTGAGTATTATTTTCTGACTTTGAGAAAGCTCTTTCTAGACAGAAAGCAGAACACTTCCCCTGCCGAAAAAGATGGGGATCTTCTCATCATTAGACTTCTGAAGGCCTGCAGGGAGCTAGGGACCCAAATAATGAAAAAAAAATTTAAGCCAGATTCCTTTCTCTCCTTTAGGCTTTTATAAGTCTATTTACCCCTTCTACAGATAAACAAATCATGAGCTCACCTTTCTCTGCTTCTCTGGGTCAGCTTGAGCTATCTTTTCATACCAGGTCTCAAACATCACATCCTGACATTCATCCATCCACTCACAGTTTTGTTTGTAGTCTGCAATTTCATCTTCTTCACTCCACTGACTGAAAGAAAAGCAAGCTCAAAATTCAGTTTGAATGCAACCAGGCTTCCCTCTAATATAATGTGGGATACTCTGGGGTTTTTTTAAAGAACAAAGTGCTGTAACATGCTAACAAAAACAGAATGGTGAGAACTGCAGTTCACTTGGTTTATAAATGACCATATGACACCTGCTTCTTGCCTTTGTAACAAGTTCTTAAATACATATGGAGAACCATAATGCAAAATCAGAAAAATCTACACTTCCAAAAGTGCTTCTGGTAATGCTGGCAGATCAGATGAGACACTGAAAAAGCTTTTGGGCCTCACATTGCTCACGTGTAAGAAGTACAACTACTATAAAATTGCAACATGCAGGTTAAAAACATTTGACATTTATCAGGACATGAAACAACATTATCCACCTCCTGCTACACTGCTAAACAAGAGAAGTGTTCCAGCAGTAATCAGGTTAAAGATACAATTTTAGTTTTTGTGCTGGTAATACTGCAAAAAATTCAAATACTTCAGTTAAGCCCTTGGATCATGCCCAGAATTATGCCATACTTGTTAATGGCACTTTTACTGCTTGTTCCAGCACAAAGTTCAGCAGCCTTTCATGGTAAAAACAGTATCAATAGTTAGCACCATGTAAAACCTGCATTCTTCCTGACTCACCAAATGATGCTGTCATGAATACTTATGTTTTCTTGTGATGTAGTCATAAGAAGCTGTGGTAACTGAATCTCAACAAAGAAGGAAAGATCACTTGGTTCCCAACTCATATCCAAAAGGTGAAGGAGAGTTGTCTGCACACATGATAAGGCAGGAAGCAAGGATCTAAAAAAATACAAGACAGTAAAACATGAAAGCTCTAACCTAATGCTGAAATAGCATCTTTGGGGAGTAAGGGCAGACAGCCACTGTACACTGGTTTCCAGGCTTTACTATGCATTAAATTAACAGTGTGGCAGAAACTCAGGTTTATTAATGCAAAACAATTTAGCAAGAAGCACACCCAATGTAACTTGAAATGAGGATGGTATCCTTTACAGATTCAGCTGAGAAAGAGCTCATGCTATTGCCTGAGCATTAACAAGAGGGTTTGTCTCTTCTCTGCAGTACATTTTCTTGGTATTTGCAGGAACTTGTTCTCTTTGAAACCTTTGCCACGCTCACTTGAAACTCAAAGGACTTGGGAGCTATTGGCAGGGAGACTGACATTGTAGTCCCAAAATTCTCATTTCTCTGAGACACTTGGCTATTAACCCCCAAAATTCTAACCAGAATGTTTTCAAAACATGAGCTTTAACATTAAAGCTTGGTTGCAGAATTGCTGTATTTATTATAGCATTACTCTTGCTCATGTATTCCACAATAAATTTGCTATTTCTAGTATTTTACTACTAAGCTTCAGAAACACATTGCAGAATTAGAACTACAAAATGCATTAAGTCAAGGTTTTAACATTGATCAATTTATTGTGCTCTCCTGCATAGTAGTAATAAAAAGCTAACTTGGCATTTTTGATCACAAGATCAAGGCTCCTTCTTTAGTTCTGTAAATAAGGCAAAGTACGGACAAAATGAAGGCACTGAACAATAAATAACAAATGAGAAGGGAAGAGGTGAGGAAAAACAGAAAAAAAGAATCATGCAAGTAATGCAAGCGATGTACTGTACCTGTCATTAATAGTACTAAATCCCTTCACAGAATTTACCAGGAACAAAACAAGCTGGTAGTAGGACTCTCGAATCTCTTTGTGTAGCTCAGCACCACACCCTTCCAAGTTTCCAAAGTAGCTAGAAATTGAAGAGTCAGTTTAATAGTCTAGAATTTGCCATTACATTTTAGGTAGCATGCTTTGTGCAACGTTACAAACAGGCAATCTTTTAAACACAGTGGGAAGGGTGTTCATTTGGTTTACAATGGAGTCTATCACTTTCAAAGAAAATAGAAAGAATCATGTAACAGGAATCAGAAGTTAAGAAACAGAACGGGCAGAGAATATTCTGGTGGCACTAAAGACAGAACATTCCTTCAAATTAAAAAAGGTGCTTTACAAAAAGCTAGTCAAGGACTTAAAGGAAATCAGTGCACTGCAAGATGACCATAAAAAGCTCCTGACAAGTGAGAAGCCAGCTGACAGAGTTCTGGCAGCACTGTCCAGACACACAATAGAAGTCAGACCCAATTCATGAACAAGAGCTCCTGCTTTGAGACAATGCTTTCTAGTTGAAAAAACCTTCCAAATTAACTTTCCTTACTTTAAAAAAACCAAACAAAACAAACCAACTGCACGTCCATATAATCAATATGATGCTTTTTGCCTCCTTTTCCTGCATGTATGTGCATGTCCTGCAACTGGTACATAGCCAGCAGCACTGCAGACCTTGGCCTGCAGGTCCATCACCTTAGCCTCTGACACACAAGTGAAATACACCACCCTCCATTTCTCTTGTACAGGTATCACATCCAAAGTTATGAAAACTCAAGAATAATCCAATGCTTGACCAACAACATAAACCATCCACCATTCTTGGACTCTAGTTCTTCTGCCAGATAGGCATTATCTTGATTTACAAGGTAAGCTCACAAAAAACATAAAGATGCAATGCCACATAAGTGATTGCAAGTTAAATGGGTTAGAGCACTACAGCTTTACTGGACAAGAAAGAAATCAATCTAAAAGCAGACAGGAACTTAAACTAAAGCAATAACTAAAGACTCTACAATCTTTCTGAGTCTGCTGTGAACTGGTTGGAACTTAAAAGTGTTTCTAGGTATGTGCACTGATTCAACCACATGATACCTACCAACATAAACAGCTGTAAAACTAAGTCTCACTTGAAAATAAATATATTTGTTTAAGTGAAGCAGGGGGGTTGGAACTAGATGATCTCAAGGTCCTTTCCAACCCTATCTATTCTATGATTCTATGTAAGATATGCATAATAGCCTAAAAACTAATCCTCAGGCCATATAGTTATTATCCATATAGATTAAAAAGCAGTAACTTTATGAATCCTCAGGCCATATAGTTATTATCCATATAAATTAAAAAGCAGTAACTTTACAGTTTTCAATATACATGACTTGGAGAACGCAAAGACTAAAACATTAAATCACACAGCTGAGACTTGACTAAATAATTACTTACTTTGTAAAATCTTTCTGACAGGCTAGAAGTTCTAAGAGAAAAAGTACACACGGCGGATGAAAACAGTGTGGCTGCCCAAGGGAGTCTAGGCACTGGCGGATTGTCTTGAGCACTTCCATAATATTCTGCCCTTGGGATTTTCTCAAAGCAAGAACCTTTAAAACGCTAAGAAAAGCAACAAACATCGATAAAGACTTCAAAACATTGTGTTTAAAATAACCCAAATAAATCATAATTCAAGCACAAGAAGTGCTTGACTAATTAAACAAGAGACTGGTATCTTAATTTTCAGTTGTATTGCAGCAGTGGTATATTACAGTTGGAGTGATAAAGCTTCAAACAAAACCCAAAGCTTCCTGCACCAGTCCAAGTTTTAGAGCCTAAACCAGACAAGCCGAGAATTGGAAATCTCTCTTTTGATTTACAATTTAAGAATACTGGGTAATTTAATGAGAGGTGCAACTATCCTGTATTTGGTATCGAGGATTGCTAGTACTGATGTACCATGTCTTTGCTGTTTGTAGACAAAAAGCAAAATGCCACTGTAAACAGATCTCAGGAAGCAAGACAATAAATTGCCAAGTAATTATTTTTTCCATTCTGAAGTTCTATATGGCAGAAGTGCATCCAAGGAAACCCTACCCTCTGTGAGCCCCAAGGTGGTTCTGAGTAACTGAAGTCCGATACATAATGTATTCATGTAAAAAACACGTTTCAATGCTATCTTGCAGCTAAAATGTGTTTTATTGCACCTGAAGAGGTGTGAAGACAAGTTTCTGCATTTTATAATTGGCGACATTTTCAATTTGCTTACCTTTCATGGGAGAGTGATTGATCCTTAATAAAGTCTAATATGTGTTTCAATATGGGGTATTTTGCCTTCACAGTAGGCACAGGTCTTGGCTCTTCCATTGAGCGGAAAGACAGCAGCCTTAGTCTTCCACGGCTGAACTGAGACTTTCGCGTAGGAGTGGAAGGAGGTGATGATGAATCTTCTTGCTGTGAAACTGTACTTTCAACAGGCTTACTATGAATTGCAGATTCTGCTTCTGTTTGGAGGGGGTCTGGAAGTTGTTTAATCTTTGTATCAGATAGCGTCATTTGGCTCTCCTCTTTTGAAACAGGAGGCGTTACTCCACTGGATGACAATGAATGTGCTGCCTGGAAGTCCGTGTCCACAAAAGAACCTTTTCTTTGGCATTTATCACCAACGTAATGTTGGATATCATCAATGTCTTGGGCTTCCAAACTGTCTGAAGCAGAATCTTTCGTCTTCGCTCTTACAGGCAAAAAATTCAGTAATAAAAGGCTCTTCTGCATACAAAGTTTTGCTGCAGCATAAAAATTGGAAGAGTTACAATCATGACAACAGAACGCCAAACTTGCTGTCTTCTGCTTAGGAAGAAAGAGATTTATCAGATTTCTTCTGAGCCAAGACAGTTAGAAAATACTGGATTTCTTGTTATAGTGATCATGACACTATCAGTTACTTAAATTTTAGATTTCCAAATGCTCACTTTGAATAATCACACTGAACCATACAAAGTACACTGTAGTCAATGAGAACACATCTTATTCTGATAACAGCCAGCTGCTATTCTAACATCAGGTAATTATAGTAATGAGTATCTACACAAATAGACGAACGCAAGTTCAGAACCAGGTGGCCCAAGTGAGAGCTCACTCTCTGTAGAATTCTCATGTACTATTTTCTGCAAAGACCAGAAGAACCCAATCCCAGTTAAACTAGTTTACATTATATGAACTATCTCTTAAGGTATTAAAAAGTAGCCCCAGTTGCTAATGTACCTTTTACAGCAAAAATAACGTCAAAGACTCCCAAGGCAATGATTTACTCAACTACCTGGAATGATTATACATTTGGAAAAGCAACACTTACCAAGAGTCTCTGGGTTCACCTCACTTGCTTCTGTGCTCTGCTTCTCCTCAAAATCATTTGCCCTACCCATCAGGGATTTCTGCTTCATTTCCAACTGTAGACAGGATGTTAAAACAGTTAAAACATGACTCCCCTATATATCTATACAGCAAGGCAGTATGAAAAGTGCATCACATTAAAGGAATTTAATCTCAGGAAGAGATGATGGTATTTACTACTCCCTACTGCAGAACTAAACACCCAGTAGTCTAAGAAGAGCAGTACCTAAACTACCAGGGCAAATAACACAGCCTCCTACCAAGATGCTCAAGGTTTGCAGGCTGAGACCCTTTCCCATCTTGTGACTGGATGTGCATCATCACTCCAAGAAAGAAAGGCTTCCCCTTTACCCCCACCACTCAGGAAAAGATACACACTTAGTCATGAGATAAGATTGTGTCATGTAACTAGTGAGTGCTGTCAGATGCAAACATCACCTGTCATGCAACAGGTACGATGCAATTACTCAACATGAACATGCACTCATTGCATCTCTAGTGTATGAAGCTGTCAGGAATTCTTGCAGGCAGGAAAGAGGAGATCACAAGATACTAGAGCAGTTAGTTTGAATGGCCTACATCTGAAGGGCTCACAAGAGCAGCAGAAAAACAGGCCATAAACTGAATTAGCTGCTCTTGAAAGCCACACAGTTATTAACATTTAGAATCTCCTGCAGACTAGTGAAATCTAAATGAATTCTGGCTCTCCACAGTTGCAGGAGATGACACAGACACCTCTCACCAGGTTGTGTGAGCTGATGACACCACCTCTTGACATAAGGCTTATGTTTCAAGGAAAATTACATGCAGAAAACGTACTCTGAACTGAAGCCAGATGCTTGCTTGTCAAAGAAGCAATTATTTCCTTTTCTGTTAGCACTGCATTACTGTGAGAATTATGTTTAAGACAGATTTCCTTCGATGCTGCACCTCAAACAAACTCCAACTGCTACGTAAGAATCTTCCTAATTAACAACACACATTCTTGCTGAAAAATAACTCAAGTTAAACTGGTTTTGAGCCAAATTCAGTCCTAAATATGCATGATGACACATTTGGGACTGAGAGAAGGAGGGAAGTGTAAGAATGCATTTAAATGTTTAAGTTCACAGTTCAGAAGTGAATATATGTTCTTCCTGAGTAAAAACAGTTGACCCAGATTCACTGAAGGAAAACATGGTCCCACCCTACTCCTTAACACTGTATTGCAAAATATTAAGGTAAATGATATTAATAGATATCCTCCTGAGTGATCTTACCATCCATATTCTAATTGAATCAGCCAGGGAATACACTTGTGCAAACTCATAGCTCAAAGGCACCTTGCCTCCACTGTTGACTGGAAATGAGAGAAAGAAGAATTCTGTTTATGTACAGCTCCATTTTTACACAACTTGACTACTTAATTAAAATTATGCTAGAGCCTTCCCTTTGTCTCTTAGTCAATACTTGGAGTTATGCCTGTAAGAAAAATAAGGAATAAAACCTGCCAACTTTCATATGCCTTAAGTATATAAACTGCATCTTGACAGTTATTTGCAAAGTTAAATTATGAGCATCTTTCTGTCCTCTTCCCAAAATTGATACTGTCATGGATAATATAAACCTCTTCCTATACACACACGTATTACTAATGTAAACTGATCTCAGTATAATCAAGAAATGTTTAGTATTAACTTAAAGCTCTATAGATGCATTTAGTTACCAGGTTTTTAGTCTATTTTATGTTATAAATTTCTAGAAAGATGAATTCATAAAAATTAAAGACCTGACAAAACAGTTTCCACCAAAGGTGGCCTGACAATGACTATGCAGAAAAAGACATTCCTATTCGGGGTCTTTCCTTTCCTATTCCCTCCTTCTTTCCAGCATCACTTGTATGTAATTCACATGGTATAGGTGAACATGGGTCCTGAACTCGGTCTGGCCCAGCAAGACTGACAGATGAAGCTATTAACATAACAGTAGGCTGGATCTCTTATCCATTCACTAACATTTTCCTGAGCTATCAGTTTTCAGTCTTACTCAGAAATTAGATCAATTGTCAGACACAGACAAAATGACTAAAGGCAATAACCACTTTAGTCATCAAGTCAGTCTTTGTGTCAATCATTTGCACCCATAATTTTATAGCTCAACATGTAAGCTGTTTAGCTTCAAAAGTTGTGACAGAAAGTGAAAGCCTAAAATGAAACCTTTCAAAACCAAGTACCACCTTATTATCCAACACTTCAAACATATCAATAAGCTTAATGGGAGGGTGCTGTAAGTTAAGCAGTTGTTCATTTTGCCTACTGAAAAATGTATCAGTGGTAATACAACAGACATTATGCAAGTTAAATATATGTCTTTACCTATATCGAGGATACCAAGGTCAGATTCCACAGTGTAACATTTTGGGAGGTAATTCACATCTCCTCCATCCCCAACGTTTAAAAACATATGCAAGTTGGTGCTGGCTTTTTAGGAAAGGTACAGAGAGAGTGGAAAATTATATCTGTATCTCTAACCACTGGAAACCACACTGTTCTGAATTAAAACCCCAGAGAACATCACTACTCTCTCTAGGTGTATCCTTATAAGTCTTAGTAATAGCTTATGATGGTTATTAATATTTGGACAGAGCTCTGAAGGTAAAAGCATATATTAATAAAGACTAAATACTCTAGAGATAAGGCTTACCTAGTCTACCTAAATGATGAATTTATACTGTGTATCTGTTTAGAAATTGTCACACTAAACTGGTATTTCAGAGTTTATAAACTGAACTGTAAGATAGCCTTTCACAAACTTTTAAGTCCTCATTATTAAGATAGTCTAATAATATTAGAGTTACCATATTTTTGAAGCTTCTCATATAAATCTGGAGTGAGATACACCAAAGCAGCAAACGTTGAGTTCACAGCTTGATCAACAGTAGAACCAGCAACTATATCTGTCTTTGGGGTCTGTTTTTTACATGCCTGTGTAAATCCTTTGAAAAGTTCAGATTTTTGCCCACTGAAGTCCTGGGCAGGATCTGATTTTGCAAAGTCGATAAGAAAGTTACGGCAGTCGTCTTGGAGAGAGCTCCCAGCCTGGAAAGAATGATAGAAAACATTTACTTTAGCATCACCTGGAAATTGTTGCAGCCCATTTCTACAGCTAAGTCACCTTGCAGTCTATCTACTGCAGTTGAACAACCTGATCTAACGAAAGATGTCCCTGCCCAAGGCACAGGGGGCGAATTAGATGATATTTGAATCCCAACCATTCTGTGAAAATGGCAACTAATAAAGGGCACAGAACAACAGTTTCTTTCCTCCTTGATACTGGAATTAAACAGCGTAAGTGATGACAACTTCAGCACAACAGCATATGATTAAGGACATACCAACTAAGTCTGAATGAAGCTGTGTGATACACAGGAATTTCATGTTAGTGAAACAAAAGCAGTGGTGTAAGTACCTCTTTGTTATCTTGGTGCAGCCTACTGCTTTGACTGGCTCCCAGGAGTGCCTCAGGACACATCTGATGCCTGAAGACAGGTTTCCACAGAGGAGAATTAAGGACTGCTGTTACTTTCAAAGGAGGCAAATCTGCTTCACTACCTAGTTCTGCAAGAAATTCAGAACAGACACATCAGTTACTAAGTATTTTTGTTCATTTTTACAGATTGATGAAAACAATAGATGTTAAATATTCAGTGGGGGTGGAGAAAAGAAAAAAAAGAGCAATGCAAATATACTGAACAAGTAATTTAACTATATTGTCTAACTTCTGTTTCTCTAATGTGATGCAGAAAACTGATACAGCCTTTCTTTCATGCTATAAAGATAGCATCAATTTTTTATCTTGCAGTGACAGGCTCTTACATTATGGAAGAGCTTTAAATCAAACATTTTCACTGTACTTAAAACCATAGAAATTTCCCAATTTGCAAGTAAGTTTAAAAGCTTTTTGTCCTACAAAAGACATAATAATTTGCTGTATGAGCATGCTCATATTAAGGAAGGAAGAAAATGTTTTATGATAAGAACGCTTCAATTAGGAGGTGGCTGGTCTCTCCTCCCAAGGAAGAAGTGACAGGACAAGATGAAACGGCCTCAAGCCACACCAGGGGAGGTTTAGACTGGATACTATGAACAGTGTCTTCACTGAAAGGGTGCTCAGGCATTGAACAGGCTGCCCAGGGCAGTGGTAGAGGCACTGTCCCCAGAAGCATTCCCGAACAGTGTAGCTGAGGCCCTCAGTGACATGGGTTAGTGATGGCCTTGGCAGTGCTAGGGAATAGTTGGACTTGATGATCTTAAAGGTCTTTTCCAACCTAGCTGATTCTCCAATTCGTTCCCAAAATCTACAGCTAAGTACCTGCCCACTTTTCCAAGGTAAGCACTGACCACCTGATTGCAGCAAGAACCCTTAACCTTGTTTAGACTTTTTCCAAGTGGTGCATGAATTCAGATTTAGGAAGCTACATGGAATTGTTCTGGGTTTCAAATTAAAACCAAACATCTCATTTTTTTTTTTAATTTCTTATGGCACTCATCTCCTGGTTTGTATTTTATTTATCTTCAGTGGCCCAAATCCTAAATTTACTTAACTTCTGGGATTAGCCAAACTTAATTTGTGAATCCAAATTTAAATGAATACCAAATGTTCCTAAGAAACTTTTGAAATCATCTGTACTCCAAGCTCTGTATATTTTTTTGGTTTGCTGGCTCCACATTCACACCACCAGTAAGGGGGTGGACAGGCCACAGCACTAGGGAACAATTTTTAAAGATAAAAAGAACTGGAAAAACAGAAGATTTGGGCAAACTCTGATATTACTTCATCAATGTAGTTCAGTTTAGTGTCAGTACTTCCAGGTGTCCATGTCTTCCTAACATTGGCTTCTGAACGTTAGAGAAATCACAGTGGTGTTCTCAGAGTAGCCAGGCTTCCCACGAGAAGCGAGTATGGCTCAATGACCAAACTTTGTTAAGCAGCAAAACACGAGTGTTTCATCTTGAGTCAAGAGAGAAACAAAGTAGGAACTTTATTTTCGCTGGCAATTTGAAACATAAGGTCCTTCTATCTCCTCTTTACATGGCATCACAATTCTGGAGCTATTATTCAATGCACTCACCTCGGAGAGATTTCAGGGCCATACTTCGGGAAGCCAAGCGCCCCATCAACCGGGATACAAGAAGCTGTAAATCCAAGCCCCAAGAAACGGCGACATCTGGTAGGCCGTAAGCAGTGACGGAAAACTTGTAGCCCCACTCATTATTACTGCTGTCAGAGTGAAAGAGAAACTGCAGCCGTGGGCCAGCCTTAAAGGTCACTTTCTACAGAGCAACAAAACAGTCATTTTGCCAAATGTAGATGACAGGAAGACGTTTCAGGGTAATGAATTTCCTTCAGCAACTGTGGTTTTTCAGTATTATGTTCTGTCCATAACTGATCTAATCTCCCCCACCATCTGAATGAGACACCCACAATACTAAGCAGGTAAATGTTCTATTTAACAGCTTAATGCCAAATTTTATAGATGATGGAACTTTAGAAGTCAGAGCCATAAAACCATAGAGAAGCATCCCATTTAAGCAGGTGTCACTGAAGAAAGAGCTTAGCCACAGGGAGCACTACTCTTGTCTCGTGATGTAAAAAATTGTGAAGGCTGAGCATCAACAAGTAATTTTTACCCGTGTAGTTACAGCAGGTAAACATCATTCTATGATTCTATGATTATTACTTTTCATTTCACCTGACTGCCCCTTCAATAACAGCAACAAAGAGGGCTTATTACTCATTCACTCCTTTTAACTGCATCACTGCAAACTTTCTTCTTCATCTCCTGTCCCCCACCTTTGAGGGAGACACACACACACAAAAGCACACATCCTTTTACACAATTACAAGAATCATAAGAATTTCCTAAGATTGGATATATCACTTGGTTCAGAATTGTAAAGGTGCTCACCTTAGGCCACTTGTCAGTGCCAACCTTTGTATCGTAACGAGTTTTTGCACCTCTTGCATCAGTAAACTCCAGGTAATCATACCTGTGAAAATTGCAGTTCATTACTTCCAAATTTACTTTTTAAGTTTTGGGGGAAAATGTTTGCTTTTGGATTTTCAGAAGCACTGAATCTGAGCTGTCACATCTTTCTGAACCACACCTGTATTGCTCCACATCACTGTTATGGATTTATTTCATGTTTCAATGCAACAGTCCCAACAAACACAGACCTGCTTTCCTGCAGAACTTTCCCAACCCTTCAGAATTGGTAACGGGTGCTAATTTTAACATCCAACATATGCCTTAACTAAGCAGTAGCCGAGTATGTTGCCAAGAGAAACCAAGCCAATATTTTTGCCTAAAGAGGGCAAAATAAATCCCACAAGCACAAACTGTGGTGGTCACAGTAATATTACAGAACAGACCAAGACCAAAGGAAGCAAAATTTGTATGAACAGCATGTCTGTACATTTGCCAGAAGTGGCATTTAGCAGGAAAAGTCATTCAAAATACACATTCTAGATTACACAGGATAATGAAGAAATCGAAAATGCATGCTCGGAGCACAGGAAGCACTTCTTGCACATTGAAACATGAATTGCCCCTCTGCAGGTAGATACTGGAATCTAACACAGCACAAGACCAAATTACCTCCTTTCAGTTTCACATTTTTCATCAAATTCCACCTCAAAGTAAGTTGCCCCATGACATAGGAAGACTGAGACCTCATGGCAATTATTTTCATAGTTATGAGGCGATTCCATTGTCCACGTTCTCAATACCACAGGCTGTTCTTGCTGCCAGCTCTCCATTTCCATCTGTAGGACAAAGATGTATTCTTGAGACACAAATGTAGAGCATTTAAAAAAATCTGAAAGATTATCACACTAGATTTGTGTGTCTACACTTTCAAGTTGCCAGATGTACATACAAAGTGGCACTTAAAAGGCTACGACTAAACTAGTGATAAAGACACCCTTGATAATAATGGTAAGGAAGCACTTCAAAAGCAAAACTCATCTAGTCCCTGGGGGAGGAGACAGGCTCACCCGAGAAGTGCCTGTAAGTCTCCAAAGGTAACAACAAGAGAGCCTGGATGACTAATGCAGATTTAAAGATCTACACTACAGACATACAGACTTTGATTACATCACCACAAGCAATAAATCTAGAAGTGTTAAGCACATACTATTTTTAATCTATTTTCCTGTTCATCCTCAGAATCCCTCTTCCTATCTAACTTCTATGCTTCCCATTCCAGTTGAACTTTCTGGTCCCTTTGCTCATCTTCCGTATCAGTACAGATACATTGCTAGGTCTTCACTCTACAGTTCATTACGCAACCCATGATTTTAGAAGCTTTCTAGCCCCTTTCAAATGCTCGCCAATAGAATCACCGGGCTCTCCATGTCTGTCTTGCAATTTTGCTTTTGTTTCACTGTACTCATTAGTGCATGTATCTTTAGTTACCTTATGAGGCTCACTACAAAGGCTTTTCAGTGGTTCTATCAAAGTGCTGAATCCCTGTAGCAGAGTACAATATGGAATGTCTAAAGTGCAAAAATCCAACAGGAAGATGACCTAGGAGAAAACACAGGTCTCATGAAGATGCACGTCACCACAGCCATGCTACCCGGGAATAGTACAAAACCCCAATGTTCACTTACCAGCTGACGAGTTGCCATAGCAAAGACAGAGTTACTTATTTTTTCTACTATTGTTTTGCCACTATATTGAGATAAAAGTGACTGCAAAATCGTTCTGATATTTGACAGGAACTGGCCCACATCTAAAGAGAAAAAAAACCCTTAATAGCCACCTTAAGGATTTGCTACCACAACCTGCTTTATCAAACACTTAAGTGCGTGGTGATGTGCACAAGAGGACAGACAGCAGGAAAGGCATCTGCTGCCCCAAGGCAGTGACACTCAGAGTGAAAACAGTTCAGAGAAATTTTCTGTGGTATTTCTATTGTGGAAACATGTCACACTTAGCAACGATACTACAAAAAAGTTGAGTGATGAGTAACTTAATCAAGCACTCCAAGATTGTTTCAATAATCTCAGTGTATTCTGTAGCCTCCCTACAGAGAAGCTTAAGTAACAAGTAAGGCTAGCTAGTGTTAGCTATAGCTTTACTCCATTTTTAGATGCAAGACAGGAACCCAACAAACTTATTTATACACAAATAACAAATATGAAGTAATTTCACATAAAATTACACCTTCAGGCCCAATTAACCACTTAATATTGAGCTGCTGCATTTAAAAAACCAAACCAAACCACTGTAGCAAAACACCCCTTAGAAGTGCCCAGCTTCTTAAGTATGTTCCTGTCTTCGTGCTATCACAAACATCAAGGAAAATACGTATCAACACAGAAAGGCTTATCAAAATAAGGGACATTTAAAGAAACCAACATGTCTAAATGAAAGTGTAACTGAGTGTTGTTTGAGTGGGGGTTTTTCAGTATTTGGCCCCCAAAACTCACTGACGTGTTTTCTGAAGATTCTCCCAACATCGAATTAGCAGTATAATGAAAATTCTGAATTGCTTAATATGCCTACAAATTCCTTCCCAGAGCGATCAGAAACGCTCTGACAGTTATGAGTATGCTCCAGGCAACCACTGGTGAACCCTTATTATACTGCAATCTATAAAATCACATTTTAAAGCCCTGTATCACACCACACTTAATTCTGTATTCAATCCCAGCACTTACAGTTTTTAAGGATTTCTACTGCAAGATCCTTGGCTGAATTATCACTACCCTTAAGCTGCAGGTAGCACCATGAAAGGAGGCTACCTTGAACAGACCAGAATAAGGAAGACAAGACTGTGCCACTCTCTTGCTGTGCAACATCCAGCATCATCATTTCACACTGAAAAATAAAGAATGTAACAAAAGGATATTCTCTTCTGCTGCAGAATGACACACAACATGTACTAAGTCAACTATGATGGACATTATCATCCCACTCACCCCACAAAAAGAAGACTCAATGCAAATGACAAGCAGCATATAATGCCACGAAGCAAGTGATGTGATTTTGTTGTGATAAAGCACAGTGTTAAGTAGGGATAGCTACACATGAGTCACTCCGTGTTCTCAGCACATTTTTTCTGTATATGTAAATGAGCCTCCTCCATTTACACCTCCTTTAGTGTCATGATCAATTCTAACCTCTCGATATGGGATGATTAGTTCTGCTTCCCAATGTGGATAGGGTGCCATAAAGTCTTTTCAACACTACAGAAAAATACCTCATCTTATACATCAGTTACTCTACTATAACGAAATGTTACTGCCTAAAGGAAAATACTTCAATTGGTTGGAAAAACCTAACCCCAGAGATTTAACAGCCATGAATAGTTTTATCCAGAAGGACAGTAAAGCCATTTCTTTAGCATACATCTCGGGCATGCAGCTTGTGTTCCAACGCATACGAAAACCACAGCAAAGTAGGAAGAGGAACAGTGCAAGGACAGTTACCTCTCTTGCTGCCACTAGTAGAAGGGTATCCATGACTGACAGCACTTCACTTATGTCAAGATTTTCAGAAACTCCTTTCTCTGGTAATAATAGGAGTCCACCTGGATCTTGATCACTACAGAACAAAAGATCTTCTTACTAGCCAATAACAAGCAGCACAGTTCCAAAACACAAATTGAGTTATCATTGTGATACACCCGTAAAGATCCTACTGTATAATCACTATGAAAATCAAAAGTTTGGGTTCTGATGACTCCAGACTGATTAAATCAATAGCAACCATCAACATGGACAATCACTTACAAAAACTGGAAGACAGCCTAGGAGGAGTCTAAGAGCAATATACAACATTGGGCAATGTTTTATATAGTTACTCAGTTAATAAACATATGAAGTAGTAGTATTTTCCTCTCTAAAGCAAAAGACAATTGATTTCTTTTGAGAATTATTTTCCAGGGGAATAACATCTCTAAAACCAATTAAATATGAACTTATTCACAGATGTAGGGCATCAGGCAATTCTTTTCCATCTCAGGACCCCTTACCTGAAGTGAGTACACAAGGATCTGAAGGCAAGATGCACAGATTGCTTATGTTCTTGCTCTGTGATATTTTTCTAGAAAAGGAAAGAGATTTATTTTTATGCTATGTTCTGTTTCCCTCCTCTGTGAGAAAGGGTTCTAATTTCTGTGTTCTACTATTCATTTTTGGTAAGAAAAGCAGGGTTAGCTCCTCTTTCTTTGGATAAGCTGCAGAGAGAAAGAAAGGGGAGAGTAAAAAGAGGCAAAGAAAAAGAAAGGAAGGTTTTTACTTTAATGGGACAAAACACAGATTATTTGACAACAAGAACTCAGATTTGTCCTCTTTCCTGCATAAAGAAAGCAGGTGCTAAAAAAGCAATTTCTCATTTAATAATTACCATCATGGTGAAGAGCTGGTGTCGCCTGGTCTGTCTATCTGGGAAAAAGATTGCTGCTCCACTGAGTAAGGTGTTCTTAACTTCCTCTTTCAGCATTTTCATTGGCATGAAGTTACTGTCCCCCATATCCACTACTGCTCACATAAAAAGGAAAGAAAATGACAAGTTCAAATTAATACTCAATCTGATGTGTCAGAGGCACAACTGAATTCAAGTGTTATTTTAAACATCTTCAAGCCCTTGCAATCCCAATATACCCACAGAAAATGAGGGGAAACATTCTGACTTCCAGCAAGAAAGATTTTTCTAAGGATATATTTGTTCACTAAGTAAATTAATTCTAGGAACATTAAGGCTTGACAACTATCAAAGCTAACAGAGTTTTCAAGATGTGACAGATTCTACATGAACTGGTTCATCTTTAGCTCACTTTTTAGGAGACTATTAGGGAATTAACCAAAAAAATTACACTTTAATAAAGAGAGTACCATCCTACTTCCAATGAAATCTAGTGTGTAATTCCCATTCTCATTGCTGGCTCCAGAATCTTCCCTGTGTTTCATTAAACCTTACAAGCTCCTAGTAAGATCACTTGTATTTATATGAAATACCAGAAATAAAAGAACCCCAGTAACATTATATTAGAGGATCACATTCCCTGCTGGTTCAAGCAGGTGATGTTCAAAAGTTTTCTATTGCAGCTGTTTCCAGGCCCCATGTTGTCAGAATGTCTATAAAATCATTTCACAGGGTCAAGGAAAGTTTCACTGCGATAGACTTATTAGTACTCACTGACCTGAACAAGAAAGAAAGGAACAGTAGCTGACTTGGCCTCTAGGAATAAATATCTTTTCCCAAATTGTAACTGTTGTGATACACTTCTAAGCCAGAACAGACAAAACAGGCAATATATTCAGTGTAAACTACCTTCACACAAATGTCTATAAAGCTCTTTTGCAGCTTCTGTGTGACCAGATGTTTTACTCTGAGAAGTTTCTTGAGGTTTAGCAGTTTTATTGTCTCCGGTAAGTACAGAGAAGCAGCTCTGGAGAAGCTGCAATAGCAGTGTTTGAGCAAAGATACATTCTTCCCTTGGGCTGTAAAAAAGCATAAAACAAACAGAAGCAAAAACTAGAAAAGAAGCTTTTTTTGCACCAAATAGATAACGCTGTGAAAATCACTATCTTAGATGGGTAAAAACCACTGAGTAGAGAGCACATAGGCAAAAAAATTATAGCTACTGGCTAAATTAATCTACATCTCAAGCTTCTACATAACATTATAGTTAAAACCCCATACGGCAGCAGTAGGAAAATGTTATTTATGTAAATGATGTAGTTGAGGAAGAAGAAACTGCTGTAACTACACGAAACATACGTTATTTATACATACACACAGAGCTTAGTGCTTCAGCAACAGTAAAGAAGTGACTTACTTTTGGTGAAGTTTATTGTAAAAATTCCAGAAGAGCTGCAAATCAAGGCCTGTGAAATCTAAAAAGGACTTGTATTTTAATCCACTCTCCTTCTGTTGAACCTTAAAAAGGCAAAAGAAAATGCAGGATTGGAAAACTAACTCTATACAGAACACATTTATAAAAAGTAAATCTCTGAGCAGTGGGCTTAAACCAGGCTAGCTTCTTACATACTTGCAACTACCATGAGTTCCAGTGTGAGTTCTTTCACGGATACTCCAGTGCCTAAATGTGACAGTTCACGCTGAAACCTTCCCCTTCACAGAGCTACTAATAAGGACTCTCGTCTTTCTAGATGTCTAGTCCCCCACCTCCAAAAGACTTCACGTTACCTCTACCTCTCCATGTAATTTAATTGAGACTGCCCATGGTCCAGAATGGAAGCTGAAAAGGCACAGATGCATGCACTGCATGAACAAAACAACATTTTGACACGTATCCGCAGAAGTAGGGTACATCATGCTGACATACAACAGCACACACACCTGCCTCATCTCTTAACTGTGTATGTCTCACCCTAGATATTTATTTCAGACAAGAAGAGGGTATGTTTTAATCTGTGTGACCTTCCTAGCTATCTCTCTCTGCATTTTTTACATGCTTGCTTCAGAAATACCAACACTATCTAACAGACAGTAGCATCCTCCTGTTGCATCTACTTCACCCAGCATTGTAACCTGATGCTGAAAAATGGTTATTAACCCTCTTCCGGACCCAAAGTGAGCATATTCTTAGTCAACATCAGTAAACACACACAGAATGCTGTTCTTCAGAAACCCTTTTTTCCTCCACAGCATGGTTTTAACAGTTGCTATTACCTATGACCAAGATCTTCTTTATCCAGTCACAATTCCTTTTAGCACAGTCTTATTACTTTTAGCATGTACATACTTAAAAAGAACTAAGAAGTAAAAATACCAGGTCCTGTGCCAGCTGCTGGATGAAATGAAGTGTCTTCAGGAGAAGAGTTGTGCCACAAACTGTATCATCATCAGTTTTCCTGCACTGCAAGCAGCTCATGCTCCTGCTGGGCTCATCCCGCATAGGCCGAAGATACCCAAGAACATTCAGGCCTTGAACTCCAAGTCGTTCTGCTGTGTCTTGTCTTGTGCACAAGAACTTTATCATCAGGTACTAGAAGGATATTAACACAGCACAAGATTTGGTTTTAAAAGCTAGTACACATTTGGCTTTTAAAGACATGAGTGCACAAACATATGACAAGACTACAGGTGGGGCTGGGAGGAACAAGCCTTTTCCCTCTCAATCACTTCCACAAGTTTAAAATACTGAGCCTGAATTCTGTCACTTTCAAACAAAGTCACAGTGAAGCATCTGCAAAGTTAGATAATTCATTATCAGTTCCATTCATCTGCATACTCTCTTCCTTGGTTCTATAGCTACAGCACTTCTGCAGGTTAAAAAGTTATTAGCTGCATTTAGAAGCAATCAGAGGATTAACGTGTAATATTTAAAACATACTTTTATGCAATCTGTCCACTGTGAGGTACAGAATGCAGAGCTGAAAAGAACAGCAAGTTCTGCCATCCAAATGTACTCAGTAACTCTGTGTGTTCCTAAGTCTCAGGGACTAGCAAGCAGTGATGGTTTTAGAAAAGTTCCCAGTTGACTTTTAACAGTGCCACCACTTCTGCTAATTCCCACAGTACAAAAAGGATTGGGGAACTGAGCAACAGCTGATTCCAGAAACGAGATAAAAGTAGGATCTGAAAAGCAAAGTTTCCTACTCAAGCACTACAAACCAAAACCCATATTGTTTTCTATTGGTTCAAGCCTCTCTTGAAACAGAACTCCACCATTCTTCAAGGGAATTAGTCTGATGGAACTGCTTAGTAATTGTTTGTCCCTTAAAACAAGGGATCTGGCTCTGAAAGAATAAATGTTGTAACTATGTAGTAGTTAATTTGTCTAGATATTAGAACAAAGCAACAATCATGTCATCCTTTTTAGAAGTATCTCCTCATGATAAAGTCTGCCCATTATCACATAATTTTGCATTAAACATATGTGTGCATACAGAGAAAAAGAATAAAACTCAGAGGATAAAAGTTGACTCATGTTTTACTAGAAGCTCATTGCTTTTTACCTCTACCCAGAAGAGCTGCCCTCACACGTAAGAGTTAAGCTTATTTCAAGTGGCATTTTAACAAAGCACAGAGACGAGCTTCTGCTCACTGTGACTGGTCCGATAGATTTTCATGGTTCCTTACTTGGGAAATTCTGCATTGCTGCATTTTGACATCAACTTCATCCCATTCTTCTTCCACTTCAAACCAGCCAATAGGATCATCATCCCCCAGGTCATCACACGAGCAGCTGCTTCTATGTATAAAAGAATGCAAGAAACTTTGTGAAGTTTACAGAAACTGCAAAGCTCTTGATACTCTACCAGAATAGTTTTGCATGTTATGGTTATAAGGATGTGAAGAGAGACAATGGACAGTTCCACACACCCAAATTCTATCATGTGCAAGGTAAGAAAATTAAGGAAATCTTTTTAGTCATGGTCCCCAACCTCCCCTCACTCCTGAGCAACAGTTGCAAGAAAGTCATTTAATAAAAGCTAATTAACATATGACCTTCCTAGAAGGTGTTTATGCGATCAGTGATCTGCACCTCAAGTAGAATGCAGATTTTGTCATATCCCTTTTTAAACAAGTCTTTAAATCAAGATACTGAAAGCAACAGCTACATACATATTGCCTCAAACACATCCCATTTGGGCTCATTCAAATCAAACAAGTAACAATTCAATGAAGCATCATTCTTAAGTCATTTGGAACAATTCTCAGCAGTTCAAATGGCATTTAAAAACGATCTAATATCACAGTTATTTTGCAGGTATTCATTTCAAGAAGTCCACCTGTACCTGTTCTTTAAGAACTGTTTGAACTCCCGCAGCTTCCACTTGTCATAGCTTTCAAATCTTTTGAAGTGTTCCTCCGCATGGAACTTCTCTGAAGCACTATTATAAGCAAACACCAGCCCACACTGGGCCCCAATGGCTCCCCTTCGGACCTAAAAAGAACAAATTCAGAGCAATGGATTAAAAAGCTGACAGTAAAAGAAGGAGTTGCTTTCACAGGAAAAAAGCAGTTATGGAAAACAACTGAATACTGACAATACTCATCTCTGGAATTGCACAGAGAAATGAAATACGTTTAGAGAAGTGTTAGGAAAACTAAGTCAATCAGGATCATGCATCATGGTTAACATTTGCTATATTTATCACCTTCCTAGCACCCAAACTCCAGCTCCTGTTAGAATTTACTTGCCAGAAGTCCATCCATGTCTAGAGTGTTTTGGACACTGAAATATAGACCCCTGTTTCAGAAATTAAACTACTGCTGTGCCTTAAATAAATAAATAAATTCAGCTGCAGAAATCTCACTGAAGCTTGGTCCTGGCCCTGGGATTTAATCACAAGATCTTGCTTTTAAACAGGATAAAATCACACCAAATGTTCAAATTACACTAGTATCTCTAAAAAGACTTTGAAAGACCTACATTTAACCTGAACTCACATGCTATATATCTTGACATCTGCTATTCACAGAGTCAAAAAACTATTTTAAATAGAAGCTATAAGATCTGACATATAAATCCATACTCTTTAGAGAGATACCACATGCCTAAGAGTCACTGACTTGAGTATATTGTAAGATACAGACAAAAGCAACATAAATGTCTTTACTACCTGCTTGTGAGACCTGTAACAAGTTAAGACCTCCCTTAAGTTCTCTGTGATTTACAGCAAAGCAAAACACTAAAATAACATTATTTCATGACAAATTTAAAATTCCAGTTCATACAAAAAAATACTCTAATTCAACTCTACCATGAGGGACACAAGCAAGCCTTTTGCTTCAAAAGCATACAGGAACTACATACCTTGATTCTAATTTGTGTCACTTGAAATGAAGATTCAGTTCCAGTAGAAAGAATAATACTTGCTCTGGTTTTCCCAGTTTCAGTAAGAAAACCTAAAGCAGCAGTGGGAATAGAATGAGGGTGGAATGACTGTTAGTGCAAGCTGTTTGAAAGAGAATACTAAGATTGTGGATTAAAGTGGGGGGGAAACAAAACCACAACACTTTTCTACTGAAATGCTCATTAGTTAGAGAGCAATCAGCCTTTGGAATAATCTCCCCAGGAAAGTGGTGGATTCCCCAACATTGGACACTTTTAACATTCAGCTATACAGGGTGAGGAGGCATCTAGTCTGGTTCATGCTAATGAGGAAAGGTTAGACCAGATGATCCCTAAGGTCCCTCCCAACCTGGGATTCTATGATTTTGTGAGAGCTACAGAATGAACTCGACCACCACACACAAGGAATCAGAAGGGTAAAATAAGCATTTAGAAAGTGCCTGATTTTCTATCACAATAGCTGACATTTACCAGTAGCACTGCACAAAACAAGACACAAGTGTTTTAAATAAGATTAGGTAGCATTTAATCTAAGAAAAGAGGTAAGAAACACAAATAATTTTGTTTAGGTTGTATACAGTACATGAAAATACTGCATTAACAAAGGCAGGCTTGAAAGGAGAATTAAGTTATGCGCAGTCAGTGAGAATTTCAAGGATTTCTACCAAATCTGTCCATCAATATTTGGGAAACTAGCAGTGAATGATTCATGACTTCAAGCCTCAAAACATGCTCCAGGATCATTTTCTTTGTGAGAGCCCATTGCTGATTTCCATGTAGAATTCTCCCCTAAATCTAATCTTTTTGTTTGGTTTATCAGTCAATTGGCTCCTGAGAAATCCCCTTTGTAAAACAGAATTTAGATATCAGGGGCTTTTTGTTGGGTTTTTTGGGTGTTTTGTTGTTGTTTTGCCCCTTTTTTAATTACAGATCTTCCATATCATAAAATTATTAAGTAACATCAAACAGATATAAATATATGTACGGAACAGCACCCCAGCCTTCGTAACAGCCTTTGTGTCTGGTTGAATATTCTGGATTTTAAGTCCAGGCTCTTACCATCTCCAGTCCATGGCTCCACAAGGAGGTTTTCAGGCCCTGATTTATCTTCTTTTCCCTTTACATCACAGGCTTGCAAAGTGAGTCGTAAAGGTTTTCCTAAGTAAAAAAATCAACAGGTTTATCAACTCCATAAGAAACAAACCCAGAAGATCTGCTTTTTAAAGTCCTTCATGAAGACAAGAAATGGAAGAAAATTACAATTCTATTGAGGTTTTTACCACTGTC
>NW_009921275.1:0-11928 GCF_000696875.1 Nestor notabilis | reverse complement strand
ACAAGAAAGATGCAGTGGGAGGGGGGGGGGGGCAAACTGGAGCATAAGATACACATTAACCTAAAATATCTCAAGTTTTAGATACAGGGAGAAGGAGAATGAAAATCATGACAATTAATGTTCCTTCAACTGTCTGCACACTTTGGAATTCCAAGTACATGAAATACCACTGTTGGCTTGCAAAAAGCAGCAGCTACTCTAGGAAAAACAAAGCAAATTTCAAAGCTTTTGAGAATAAATACTGATATCATAATTAAACTAATTCATGTGTCCTTTGGCACAAGGCAGGAAGTCCTGACAAAACATAAAGTTGACACCTGACAAAAGATAGATTTATCAAACAAGCACAGTCAATGCAGCCAAATCCTACCTTGTGCCAGACCACACACAGCTCCATACTTCTGACTTACTCAGATTAATTTATAAAAGTGAAAATAAAAGAACTCTAAAGAGATGCTAATGACAGTCCATTTAAAAACACATCTCATGTTTGTGCACATGTCTGCAAGAGGGACCACTTACTGAGGCTAAACATGCAAAAAAGCATTTTATTGGAAGAATAACAATAATTGAAGTCATCTGCCTTTTACACAATACAAACACTATCACCATCTTGATACATGGGCCATTACCTACAAAAGTTCATGTTTTCTTCCTCAAGATGATGCCACCTGGTTCAACTCTTAGGTCACATAAAGCTGATCTAATCATCAAGCTTTAGGGGCCATTCAGCTTCAAAGGGTATCTTCTTGGTAACAGTTGTTAATTTAGAAGTCTTGTATAATTTTAAATCCCAGGAGAACAAGTAAAACAACTCAAAGCTGCATATTGTCTGAAGCATGTACAGAAAAGGGTCCAGCAATTATTCATTTACCGTATTTATACAGCAGGTTCTGTCTGACCACTGCCATGGAAGCAATAAGTGATGAAGCCTTGTATGGAGTTTCCAGATGATCAGTGATTGTACAAAGGGAACTTATCACTTTTGCAACACTCCCCCGGGCTAAGGCAAAGGCCAAGAGTGTAAGTTCAACCTCTGGAGTAGTACAACAACTGGGGAGGGAAAAAACCAACAGTATGAAAAGAAAACTCAGGACACTGTTTTTAAATAAAGATAGATGATGCTCACATGGAAGAATCTACACTGCTTGTTTCTTAACATCTTCCAATTTTTCAAGAGCAGGTGAGTGAAGATGAGAGAAATTTGCTATACAAATTCTTCTAAACCATCTTCCAAAGCATCAACACAAACTCACCTTGTTATTCTTATAAGGAAACTATCGACTTCTTCCAAAACATTTGGAGATAAGAAGCTTGAAAAATCTGTAGAGCCCGGTGTTAGGGATAGAGGTGGCATGTGTTGCAGTGCTTTCCTAGTAACAGGACAGAACATAACATCAGAAAACCAGAATCAGAGAAAACAGCCTACTGAAATGAATATTTTTGTAAAGACCTGCTTTTTGTGAGCAGGTCTCTACAAACAGGTTCTGAGTGCAGGAAATCTACTAACACAGAGAGACACTTCAGAAGGCAAAGCCACTACTGCATTCTAGGCAGGGAAAGTTTAACAGCTGCTGGGGAATCCTGAATCTAGTCTCATCATCTCAGATTCAATGAGACAAATAAATCAAAGGGTTTTGAATCACATCTGTGACAACATTAGAAATAGTGTCCAAGTACTGCTTTATTTCAAACAGTTCCAGCACTGAGCAAGAGCCTGTTAATGAAGGGAAAATTGCTTTTAAATTCTTTCATAACAGTTACAGAAACTACGAGAGCTCAGATGAGTTTCTGTTTTGATTTACTAAGGTAATGTAATAACCCCTGAAAATAGAGATTATTAAACAGTTTCATCAACATCATTCCATCCAATACTAAAGTTTGAGGTTTTGCTTTATAATTCCAAATAGTGAATTTGTAATTCCTGAAAACATACTTTTCATCAAGATTTCTCCAGTCTTTACTACCTCAGTATTCATGTTATATTTCTAAAAACCATCTAAACTGAAGCAAAAGTGAAGGCTCCCAGTTTTACTAATGCTTGCACCTGTGGACCTTCCTCAGACATAAGCATGTAGAAAGTTATCTAAGCACTAAAGAGGTTCCATAGATGACACAAATTAAAAGACAGGCTTAATGGACCTTAGCCTGCAGTACTTATTAACCTAATGACAGCAGTGCTCCTGAGCATGGTGGAATCATGCTAAGCTCTATAAAAGTTGATTTGGGTGTGTAGTGATTTTATTAGGATTCCAATCCTTCAAATCACTGGGCAGAAGTGTTTGGCAATCACACAAGGAAACATTACTCAGAAAACAGCCAATCACCACAAGCAAACAGCTACAGAGATACTGCATTTATCTGACTATATCCCCATGTAATGCACGTCAAGGCATTACGCAAGCAAAAACGTGCTAAAAATTAAGCTAAATTAAGCTCCATTCCATGAGCTCCATTCCATAAATAGAAGTTGTCCAATATTTATAATAATCACTAAAATTAACAATAATTTTAAGGTTCTCGAAAGTATTACAATTCAAAGGATAGGTAAAAAAAGGTATTTTTCAGTGCCTGTTCAGTCACAGCTTAGCAACTAGATTAGATACAACAGTGAGGACAACCATACCTGTTCTACTATGTACAAATGGATAAAGGTGAAGTATCAAAATTTAAAGTGTGATAGCTAAAAAGATGATTGAACACCTTACTGGAGGGAGTGGAAACCAGTTACACGAGGTAGATTAGTTTACTGAAGCTTTAAGTATTTAAAAAACCCAAACCAAACTAAAAATAAGGCTCTCGCATGCCATGGAAGTTTGATACTTACTGAGTATTTTGCAAAATAGTGTGAACAAATGCTGGGTTTGTTTCCATGGAAGCTGTCACCAGAGAGGTCAGCAGCGACCAGTACCAGATCGCAGAAGCATCACATACGGAGACGCCCACCTTCTTAACCCGTTGGTACCCAACAGCCCTGAGCCCGTGGATTCTGGTGTCACATCCATCACTAAGGCAACGCTTGATATTTATCTGTACATCTGTCAAAACACAAAATAAGACTTTTTTCCCCCCATTTCTTCTGCTGGGTGAGATCTAGAAGAATCCAGATATTCAAAACCAGAATTATTGCAAAATCTCTGAGGAAAATAGCAGCAGATATGTAACAGTACTCCCACACAGAGACAACTCCACATATGTGTTTCTTCACTGTACACCCTACGACTGGGAAAATTTAGCCCCTGAACAGCTTATGTGATCCATTACATATTGTTCAGTTACAAAGTAGGAGAAAAGCAGCAAAAAAACCCCCTCAAAGTGGAAAATAGATTACAGATTATTTCACCGGTACCAGTCTACCTACATACACAGGAAACATCTTGGGAGTGGTAGTGGAGAATTAGGGGAAAAAGAGTAAAGCCTAAAAGCAAAGTTTTAAGTTACATAAAAATCTTGAAGTAAGTTCTTGACCATTTTGCATAGATTCCTAGTTACTTCTGAGGAACAACATCCTTGACACTTGTGCCTGTGGCAGTGCAGGTTCATCTTAGTGAAAAGCACCTATCTGAAGTGAAGGGACAGCATTTGTGAACCCGCAGAAACCATCTTTCTGGCTTTAAGCTGAAAGAGGGGAGATTTAGATTAGATATTAGGAAGAAGTTGTTGACTATGAAGGTGAAGCCCTGGCACAAGGTGCCCAGAGAAGCTTGGGCTGCCCCATCCCTGGCAGTGTTCAAGGCCAGGTTGGACACAGGGGCTTGGAGCAACCTGCTCTAGTGGAAGGTGCCCCTGCCCGTGGCAGGGGGTTGGAATGGGATGAGCTTTCAGGTCCCTTCCAACCCAAATCAGTCTGGGATTCTATGATCTTAGGAAGGAGCAGCTTTCCCTTGACTGATTCCAACTGAGCACCCACAGATCTACCAGACTTAAAAATAACACAGCTTAAAAACCCTTCGCATGAAACCTGCTTTACAAAAAGTCATCTGACCAGCTTCAGAGTTTTGCTACCAAGAAAAGAAAGAGTTGCTTGGAAGCAGATTTTTTGCTAGATATGATCATCCAACATATGCTCCCACTCTGCAAGCAAAGATATTTTTAAATTGCCCAGTGTCTTCAAACTGAGAGGCTAAAACTGCATCTTCAGTCACTCAGCTCTTCAACCCTTAGCCCAAGTTACAGACAGATGCCATGAGAAAGACTCACAAGACCCTCTTAAAGGCCAGAGACTAAACTACCAGTAGAACAATTTCTCTGATCCAAGGGCGAGATTTAAAGTTCCTACCCTAATGATTTCAACACATCATTCTATGCTCTTCCCAAACTTTCACCTTCAAAAAAGCACCAAAACAATATACCAACAGTATCTTTATTGACTCACACATCTGACTAATGTTAGCGTTTTCCAACAGTGTTACGTAGCCAGTGATATTGCTTGGAATGTGAACATCTCGGACCTCCTGAAGACTGCTGGCATTCCTTCCCACTGCCACTGTCACTTGCTGTGGCATGTAACTCTGGTCACTAGCTGCCACCGCAATGGACAGATGTCTCAGGACAACATCTGGTTTCATCTTTAAACTGCAAAGCAAAGGTAAAACAGTTCTTGCAAAGAGAAGGTAGAGTCTAGCACTTCACTTTTAGCTAAGCTTCACTCAGTTTCCACTTGTACAAACACAGATAAATCCAAAGCAAATTACCTAGTGCTTCACAAGTGTATCAGGGTGGACGAGTTAGAAAACTTTACTTGACTTAAAAGACAGTCACCTCTGAAAGTGAGACTGTAGGATTTTCTATTGTTTGGTTTTTCAACTGAGAATTCATTTCTCGGTGAAGCAAGCTGTCCCCCTGCGCCTCATGGGGGTCCATGATGGAGCAGATATCCCCTGCAGCCCATGGAGGCCCACAGTGGAGCAGATATCCACCTGTAGCCTTGCAGAGGACCCCACATGGGAAAAGGGGAATGCCCAAAGGAAGCTCCGACCCTGTGAGAATCCTGCACTGGAGCAGGCTCCTGTCAGGACCTGTGGCCCCATGGTGAGATGAGCCCATGCTGGAACAGGTTTGCTGGCAGGACCTATAGCCCCATGGGGGACCCATGCTGGAGCCATCTGTTCCTGAATGACTGTACCCCATGGGAGGGACCCCACTGTCCTTGGTTCAGCTGTAACAGTTATTTTTCTCCTTAGTAGCTGGTGCAGTGCTGTGTTTCAGCTTTAGTCTGAGAACAATGCTGATAACAAACCAGTGTTTTAGTTGTTGCTCAGTAGCATTTATACTGGTGAAAGACTTTTCAGTCTCATGCTCTGCGAGTGAGGATGGGCACAGAAAGCTGGGAGGAAGCAGAGACAGGACACCTGACCCAAACTGGCAAAAGGGCTATTCCATCCCACAGCACGTCATGCCCAGTACAGAAACTGGGGGGAGTTACCCAGAAGGCCCAGATCGCTGCTGAGGTTGGGCTGGTTATCGGTCAGAGGGTGCTGAGCAATTGTGTTGGGCACCACTTGTGTTTATTGTGGTTTTTTTCCTTTCCCTTTTTAGTTTTGCAATATCTCCCCTTGTCATTTCCCTTATCATTATTATTAGCAGGAGTGGGTTTGTATTACAGTTTAGTGGTTGGACTGTTTTTATCTCAACCCATGGGATTTACATTCTTTCGACTCTCGCCCCCATCCTGCTGGAAGCCAGGGGGGAAATGGGAGGGAGGGAGCTGCTGTGTGGTGTTGAGTTACTGCCTGGGTTTAAACCACTAGAGCCACACTGGAGCAGGTCATGAATAACTGCAGCTGTGAGAAGGACTCACGCTGGAGAAGTTGGTGGAGGACTGTCTCCCATGGAGGGGACCTCCCACTGGTGCAGGGCAAGAGTGTGAGTCCTCCTCCCCTGTGGAAGGAGCAGCAGAAACAGTGTGTGATGAACTGACCACAACCCCAATTCCCCATCCCCCTGCACCACTGGAGGGAGGAGGTGGAGAATTCGGGAGTGAAGTTGAGCCCAGGAAGAAGGGAGGGGTGGGGGGAAAGGGTTTTAAAATTCGGTTTTATTTCTCATTATCCTACTCTGATTTGCTGGGTAATAAAATTTAACCAATTTCCCCAACTCGAGTCTGTTTTGCCCATGACAGCTGTTGGTGAGTGATCTCTCCCTGCCCTTATCTCAATCCATAAGCCTTTAATTATGTCTTCTCTCCCCTGTCCAGCTGAGGAGGGGAGTAACAGAGTGGCTTTGGTCAAGCCACCACAATACCCCACGACCTGTATATCTGAGGATTAACAACCCCAAACCTCAGGTGCATGCTGGCGTGTCGCTCACCGTATCCAGTGGGAGCGAGCACTCCCATCCGACTGCCAGAAGGATGTCGTTTCTCCATTTGTCATCTTGTCAATATCAGCAGAATTGGATGAGGTTTCTATGTGAGTGTAGCACTTTGTGACAGACTTCAGTTTGTCTGACTCCTGATTACCATTCAAATCACTGGGGTATTCTGCAAAGAACATAAATCATTTATAAGATTCTTCTTTAGCTTGTTTTAAGCATTATTATACCTTTATAATAACTAACACATACAAGTTAAATTGTTGGCACAGAACACAGGTCCCAAAGAACTGTTTCTGGAAGAAAGTAGAAGACAGCAAAGTTTAATTTCAGCTGATATCACAATCATCTCAACCAGTATGAAAACACCTACTTTGCCTGGAGTTCAATAGCCTTTACCATATCCTTTCATTACTGGCCTCATCAGAGCTTTATTATTATGCCAAAATACAAACAAATGAGAGGAAAAAGTAAAATATCATGAAGGAAACCTCAATTCAGCTACTCTAGGGAAAGGACAAAGCACACTGCTTCCCCAAGTAACTTCACCTATTTCAACAGAAGTACAGAGATCTGAAAAATATCAAGTCAAGCTGTAAAGAGAAGGAGCCATCCCCCCAGGGAGACCACCAGGAGAGTCCTCCCTGAAATACAGTAAAAGATTCACTACCTCCACCCCAAAGCAATACATTACTTCTAATACGGAACAGTCCATTTCAGAGAACATTCACCTCCCTGAGTTTCTAGCAACTAGCAGAGAGGTTTGACTGAATAGAGAATATCACAACAACTGTCATTCTGAAACAGGTCAGGAGAAAAATGAAAAACATCCCAGTGTGTTACTCAGACTGCGAGGTAGTTTGGAAATCAATTTATGTGCCTTAAAAGAACAACAAAAACACCCACAGAAGCATGCACATCAACTCCATAGAAAGTCGTGCCTGGTAAAGATTCAGCAGTAAAGAAAGCTTTTTATTTTATCTGTAATCTTTTCTTCAATCTATGGTTACACACTGAAATGAAAAAGAAAGATTTACACACCCCTCTCTTTTAGGAGAAGTCGGTCTAAAGAATCCTTCAGCACAGAAGACCTCATAGTGCAGATATTGTTGAAGTACTCCAGCACTGGGTAAGGGATGGCAGTACTAGAAATGCGATTCCGGTGCAAGAACCTCAGGATCATTGAGGCATGAAGACCAAGACGCTCTTTCGATTCAGAAAATATATCAATAAAACCTAGAAAGAGAGATTATTTCAGCTGTGTTGCAACACCTGACTTGACCAAGTCAACATTTTTCCTCCCTCTTTACATCTTATTACTAAGGAAATCCAAATTAAGCATGGGGGCCAACACCGGAACTACATTCTACCATAGGAAGTAGCTCAAGTCTGCAACCTTTACAGCAGGACTGCATGAGGTGCAGGCAAATATTTTTTCCAGTTACCTGAAATACCTGGAAGTGTTCAAAACAATTACCAAAAAAATCTTAGTTCTTATACTTATTTTGCTGTCCCAAAAGTCCCAAACCCTTGCCTTCAATATCTAAGCGAAACAGCTGCTGCTTGGCACCTTGAGCTACACTAAGCATCTCCCTCTGGCACTGGGGATTATTCCCAATGAGGTGCCTAATGCTTCCCACCAAGTTTGTAGGAAATTTCATTTCCTTAACAGTAGTAATCTGGATCACAGTGCATTTAGATGCACAAAACAGAACCCCTTAACTACTCTCCTCTGACTTATCTATAGCCAATTCTAGCACTTCTTGTCTGATCCTCTAAGGCAAATCCTCTTTAGCCACTTATCATCAAAAGCTTGGAAGGAAAGCCAGTAACTGATACTTATCCCAGAAATCAAATTCTGGGAACTGACACTTTCCAAACTACACACCATAAAACATGAATTATGTTTTAGCAGGATTTCAAATAACAATATATTAATAAGAAAGTCCATGACTCATCACCTGAAACAGACTCAAAAGAGGATTTATTCCTCCAAGTACAAGACTGCATTAGACACCAACATTTTGCATGGAACTGTTTTCTGTCTATGAGATAAAACAGACAATGATAAGAAGCTCCTCAGTCACACAGACAGGAAAATATTGGTTATGTATGAAAGCAAGTTAACTGGATGCAGTCATGGGAAATTTTTAAGTTACAGCAACTTCACTTGTTTGATACTAAAGAAGTGAGAATGACCTGGAGTGTGGTTTTGATAAGATTAGGACAAGAACACTATTAAAGCAATTTATTGAAGCAACATCCCTTACACAGGGCAGGACTTTGGAAACCATCTGTTTGGTCACTCTGTTCTCATACCTGGAACTAGGGAACAAGCTTGCAGTTGCCTGATTACATGGCTAAGTTCCCCTTGGAGATTAGCTCCACTAGAATTCTTGAGAGCCTCTAGCATATTCTCCACGTCTACGGTGCCATCTCCTTCAGCATCAAATTGTGCAAAGGCCTGAAGAAGAAAAATTAAAAGAAAGTGTATTTCAGCATATTTGCTTCAAGCAGAAATTCAAGGTATTTCATAGAAACCATATAACATTATAACAGCATGAAATAAAAATCAAAATAACCTGTTTTCCATAGTATTGAATCAATGACAAGAGGAAACAGCTTGGCTGGAAATCTGCAGTCTTTAGCAAGTTTTAAGGCAGTTGCACTGCCTTCCTATGAAGTCAACTGTAGTTATGCTTAGGTGGAGACAGAACATCATCTATACCAGTGAATCAGCAGTATCCATCCACCAACACCTGGGACTACAAAGAAGGTGCTCGCAGAAGAACACTAAAAAGCTCTTCCATTAAAGGCTGAGTTAGTTCTAAAAGCCATACCAGGCATTGCTCATTACTGCTGCACCCATCTCACACTGCAGCTACTCTAGTTCTTCCAGGTTTCACATATTTTCTTTAGTTAAGAAAGCATCCTTAGAACCAGACTTTTTAAAATATGTTTTTCCTTCCATACACTGTCCTCCTACACAAAACACCAGTTTAACATTGTTTGTCAAAGTATTTGTGAAAACAATGAAGACAGTTAGAAAAAGTTCTTATTTTTCTTACTGAGGGGAACCACTGAGCTTTATTATCTTTGACCTTGATAGAAATGTTTAATACAAAAAGTTATGTTGAGCATGTACAAAGAGTTAACTCGCACACCTTTGCATTTCACATCTTTGTACTAACAGAAGTACAAGGTATTTTTATTCAGCTAAGCCTATAAACCAGAACCAAGCTCATAAACATAATGCTTTTAACCAGCCACTTCAAAGGATTCACGATCCTGTGACACAATACTACTAAAAACCCTAGCTACATTTTCACAATCACATCTCATTCTGAAACATCTCCTGTTTAATTGCTGATTTCTTCACAAGCAAGGCTTCAGTTTCCTAGCCCTGAACTTGGTATTTCAAGTTCAGCTACATAGCTGAGTACATCTGGCCTCTAAGAACAGAACATCTCACACATGCCTCACAGGCAAGAAGTCACTGCTGCTCAGGAGGAAGCTTATGCTTGAATCTCTTGGTTTGCTACCTGCTTATCAAACTTGATGTACCATAAAAAGTACTATCCTAGAGAGAAGTAATCTGAAATGATCTGATCAAAATAACCTGCCAATTAACCATGACATAATTACACCACTTAAATGAGAGCAAAGTCCTCAGAAGACAACAGGATGGCAATGCCTTATTTTAGCTGACCAAAGCTCCAACGGCACTTCAGCAGCACAGAGCTGAATTTCAGCTTAGCATTTTACAAACTCTGAGCTAAAACACAGCTGAACCACGCTAACAGCAATCACCTGTACACTTAGCAGCAAAACAGACCAGTGCTGGGTATCAGGTAGACACTGAAGCTAAAAACCAAGACCTTTGCCTAAGGACAAGAATCCAGAGAGAACTAATTTTAAACAAACAGAACTCAGTTGACAGAACACTCCAATGCACAGTTTTGTACCACACCACTCTTGCTATTACATCTTTTTCTCCTCATATTTGAGGGGGAACTGTGAAATTACTAAAACATGAGGTGAACAAGCAAGTTTTGCAATGTTACTAGTGAAAACAAACACATCAGATGGCAAGGTTGGATCAGCCCACAGCTACTTTAAACCCATTTCTTATACTTTCATATAAGGAGAGACTATGACATCTATGCTTTTCTTTGCATCTTCATGCAGTATTTTGTTATTTTATTTTCAAACTCTTAGGAAAACTCTTTATTTCACCCTTCGCTCTCAGTAGAAGGGCGGCATTAATGCTTCAAGTGAAACTTGGACACACCATATGGTAGCTGCTGAAGCACAAATGAATGAAAAAGGATTCAGAGATATAATTTATCTAGAAAATAAGATTTTGCGTTTCAACAGAGGTTCAGTTTGCCCACAAAGCATTCAAAGCATGCGTTCACAAGCCCCACACTGAGAGCAGAAAAACTTAATGGGCAGATCAAAGCCTGGTCTATGCCAGTCAGGGTTCTACAGACATTAAGAAGGGAAATCTATTGACCTGCCACCCACAAACCAACTTCTCATCAGTGTCAAATACATCCCGGAAATCTAAAATACTACAGCCTGTGGGCTGGTGCCAGTCACAGAAACAATGACATCAAGGGCTTCCACACAACTCCAACATCTCAGCTTTGCAGGATAGACTAGATGTGACCACGTATCCGTTCCATGATAAACCCCTCGATAGGGTTTTTTACCCTCTCCTCAGAGCAAGAAAACACAAACCCGAGACAACTATATTCTACAATCCTTAAAACACTCCCTCAGCCTGCAGAGCTCAGTTGTTTGTACTAAGAGGAAGAACCCTCTTGGACTGATTTCACTCTTACTGTCCTTACAAATAAAGAAGTGTTCTTCATTGGTTCTTGTAAAGCAACTGGAAATGGAGGCAGCAGCAGTTTAGCAAGCTACTTAAAGCAATCTGCTATAACATGCTTACCTGTACAACAAAATCAATCTCTTCCCAGGTTCCAGAAGCCTTTTTAATACAACAGCACCAGTTTCAAGGAGCATACACATGAGTTTACCAAGTTACTCTACTGCTCAGGAGCAACACAAAGGCAGAAGGAAGTCACTGGTGAGCCTCAGGAACAACATGCAGTAACAAATTCGGACACAACCACTTTCTCAGCTGAGGGTGAAATTCCCAGCAGAGTATTCTACTGCATTTTGAATGCTAGCTAAGGAGCAAAGCTAAATGTTCTACATGTTAATTTCTCCACATCCCTTCCCACAGTGCTCTCTTCTACCATTAAAACTTTACCTTGAGCCCCTCTGTCTGTGGAGGGGGAGCTCTGTTACACTACTTTCTAACAAGTTTTCCGAACCTCTTACCTGACAGTAAGCAACGGGATACTTGACAATTCCACTGCTGGTTTTGAACAGCAACAAGAAAATTAAGTCTGGTAAACTCTGACTTGCTGATACCATCTCAGAGGAACTACTTGTACTGAATTTCCCACCTGCGCTACCCCCAGCTGCACTGGCAGCAGCATGTTGTAGCAAACGACCGTTTTATTCGGAAGCGGCTGCTGTGATCTCCGAAAACAGGCACAAATAATTAATTAATAAAGCAGCTATCTACGAGCTGACAGCCTG
>NW_009921274.1:24458-29569 GCF_000696875.1 Nestor notabilis | reverse complement strand
CCCCGTCCCCCCCATTTATTTTCCCTCTAGTAGTCGTACAAGCTTTTAAGGCAAAAAAAATTAAAATCACCTGAAGCCAGAAAAAAATGAGATTTTTTGATTAATAAGGAAATAAATTTGGCAGAGCAGGAAGCGATGCTGACTTTTCAAACCCGCTGTTCATGGAGGTGTCTCTGGGGAAGGCAGGCAGTTCGAGGCTGTCTCGGGAGCCATCAATCCCTGGTACCCGGCTACACCTCGAAACTCAAGTCACTCGTCTTCTTATGGAAAAGCATCTCTGATCAATGTTTGTAAGCTGAACTATTTTATTTGCTTTTCTGCTTTTGCATTTTAAAATATTGTCATTTGCCCCACGCATGTTATGTTAGGGGCGTCTTTTACATCCAGTCCCCAGAAGCTAAGTCCTGAATGTGTTATGCACTGCCACAAAAAGCCCCAGCCTGACAATCCCACTTACCCACTCTATAGAGTGCTTTCAATTTCTTACCCAGGAGAAAAAACCCCTAACAGTCTGTTCAGCCAGTTCTCTCAATAGCTTGATTTCATCTTGCTAAATTTTCACTAAAAAAGCTTTTACGCTTTCTACTTTGCCTTCCCGGGGCCAAATTCTGAAGGTCCTAACTCATCCCAAAATGCATTTTTGTTTACTTAGGAGAAGTTTGCTTACTGCTATTGCAGTGCAGAATCAAAGATGAACTACCAGGCAAATAAAGCAACAACTATTACTAGATCCACACAATTAATATGTGGCCTTGTACTCCCACAGACTGTGAATCACTCCTGGGAATTATCCTACAATTATTCTAACGTTTACTCAAGCCTGTGTACTTCAGGGAAAGAAGTTTTCTCTAATGTGGAGTTACTGAGTCATAGGTTCAAAAACCTCTTTCCACAAATGATCTGACCTTAAGTAAAATTTAATCCAAAACTAAAAGGTCTGATTTACTAAACCTTCAACTAGAAAGGATCACAGACTTGTCTCCTCTGACATCTACAAATTAAGTGTAAAATCATATAGTAAAGGGGGGAGGGAGAGAGAGAAGAGGGGGAAAACCTTAGCTTTGTCAATTTTCTACTCCCCCTGCAGTCAGCTGAAATGCAGACTGGGGCCCATTCCAGAGGCAGGAAAGCATTCAGTCAGGTGATGGGGGTTGATTTGGTTCCAAATGATGGTTCTAACCTATTCCTGGTTCAGCCAGTGGCAATGTGGATTTGGAAGAGGACAAGCGGCACAAGCCTGAGTGTCTCCACTATTCTTAGTCCCAAACAGTGTGTTACTGACCATTAACAATGGCTCATGAGGTACAAGAACATAGAGAGTGCATGACCCAATACCCCCCTCCTATGCTTTGTCGGTCACAGATTCCCACTCGAGACTCTGCATGTCTTTTGTGTCACAAAGGCAGGTTTTTACAACAGAGACATACTGCAGCATGGAGCAACTGAATTGTGAATTGTGAATTGTTGGTAAGGAGTCAGTTACTCCTGCATCTATTTAGCCTATTTAATCTAACTTCAGATCATGACACCAGATCCTCCAAGAAAAAAAGGCAATAGCATCACTAATTGGGGTTCCCTACTTTTAATGTCAGTAGGGCAGTCAACACCCACAACTCTGACACATATGCCATTTTTTGTATTATAACATATTCCAATTGCCCACTTGTATCTCAAGGACTGTGCCCAAGCATTTGTAAGATAATAGTGCAAGACAGACAGGAAAAAGGGCAACCTCCATTGTTAGAAATGACCTCCATTTTCTAACATTACCTCACAGAGGAAAAGCCATATTCACCAGTGGGAGTTTGGTGTGGGATATCTGGGTCCAGACAGGAATTAGAGGTGCTGATATTAACTGTGCTGTCTGCCAGTGCTGATCTCCCTGCCATTGTCCCAGAGGATGTTCCCCAAGACAACATTCCTCAGCCAAATCCAAATTGCACTTGACACTGCATAGGGGCAATCACCTGAGATTTGGAGCAAGCGATGATTAGCCATATCACACAATGTTAGCATGTTCAGAATCTTACTTGATTCCTACATCCAATACAAATTTTGTATTTACTTTGTCTTCAGTGCCAGCCTCACTCTTTAGCCAAAACAAAGATATGCCAAGGTCTGATTTTAAACTTCTCAAAACCCACTCAGTCAGTTCTGGTGACATTTCCATATTGTGATGCATAGCTTCATGGTGATATGGCAACACCATATCATTGGGATATAACTCCACCAAGGGCAAAATCATCTAGTCTGATGACCCCAATCACTTTTTTTATGCAGAAACATAATTCTCACAACAGCCTTTCCTTGAAAAAGCAGTTGTAAATTTGAGCATCTGTGTGCATGTCGTTTCAGCTTGTCATAATCACCCTTTCAGCAAGGATGTTACTTGATGTTTACTGTAATCTACTGTAATTAAAGAATAGCTTATCGATGCTTTTTCAGTAAGTCTCCAAGAAGTTTTTTCCCAGACTTCTTGTTAAAATGTTTGCTTTATAAATTGATAGTTTAAGTCTAGAGGAACCTACAGATTGATCTGTACATCACAGACCATCAGATTTCTCCCAGTTAATTTTTACTGAGCCAAATATGATACATTTGACAGCAAAAATTTTAAAGAAGTCAGGTGTCTGGTGTGACTGGACATATCAGTGTATGGAGAATCTTGTTAATATATGCCAACTATGATTCACTGGCAAAAGCAAACAAATAAACCAGAAAAAACCCTGAACCCAATTTTCTTAGTTTCTAATTTCCCCCCCCCAGCAGTTTACCTTTCTGTTTTTCTCAGCTAAATTACTCAACTTGTATCATCCACTATTTTCCATGAAATAAATTTGCATACTGTAGTGAAGTACCTCTCTGTCTTCACTCTAACAACCTAAGCAAATGAAATTTGTGTGACCTGTCAGGGCGAGGCACTTTCTTCAGTTATTGAGCTCTGAGTGAAGCTTTTTCTTACACCATCTCCAAATTCACAGTCTCCTCTCCCAAAGCATGAAAGGTATATTTAGCTTCTTGCTCCAGCAGGGTATTTAGCTCTTGTTGCAGCAGCAGTCTTTTTATTTCTGTTTAATATTTCCTGTACAGGCAACCAAGAACTGCACAAGCCCAAATGCAGTTCTGCAGCAATAAAATGGGACTGCATGTTCACACATTTCTCCGCTATAACATTCCTTTTCTCGACCTCTCTTTTCTAGGACATGTTCCTCAGTTGGTAGGGGCAGCTTGTATCCATTGTTCCTAAATGCCTTATTTTATATTTTACAATATTTAGAATGTCTTTTATAGTTGGGTCAAATTCCTCTGTGACATTAGTGCACCTTAACTACAGGGCTGTCCTGTTACCTGGAATAACGGAGTCACCAGCGAAAAAATAAAAGGTGCTGTAGCCCCTGATATCTCTCCTCTGTGCACTGTTTTCTTTTCATAGATGTGGTAACAGCTAGGTAGATATGCATGTGCCACATATGTAATGTGGCACGTGCATCCTGGATACAAATTTGACCAACACTGGGTATGAACATATTTCTGACAACCTGATTACAATAGCCAGTAGCGCTGAACACACCAGTCTGTGTAGAATCCCATTAGCCATAATCTCCCTTCATGATGTCTATACCAGTAACCCTTTTTTGTACTCTTTAAATCAGCCAATTCTTAACTTGCTTGAAGTAGTCTCTGACACCTATTGATTAAGGATACTTAAGGATTCTAATCTTAACATTAAGATTAGAATGTAGTGGGGTAACTTCCTTAAAAAGCCTAGGCTGAGACATTCATAAACTAAACCCATGATCTCATTAAAATAAATCAAATGTGCAATGCCAGACCTATTTTTCATAAAACTGTGTTGATTGACATAACTTATATTCCTCTCCTGAATTCTTTATTAAATTAATCCTACATTAGTTTTGCTGTTATTTTCTTTTATATTGATGCCATCTTAATCAGCCCAGTTACTGAGTCACCTCCTTTCCTTCCCAGTAGAAGCACATTATCTCTTTGAAATTTAATGAGTATTCCAAGATTTGTTGCAAAAAGAGTTCTCCTCAGTCAATTCTTTAAAGACTTTGCAAATTCACTGATATTAATATTTCTTTATCCCACTAAGCATTGTTTAATATCCTCTTTAGTTAATAATCCTATTAAAAGTACTGAATCTTCCTCTTTTGTTAAGATTACATCACCCTGATGTCCAAATGAAGATTAAACCACTGATTTTTCACTTCCAGCTAGTA
Source organism: Nestor notabilis (assembly GCF_000696875.1). Classification (NCBI taxonomy): domain Eukaryota; kingdom Metazoa; phylum Chordata; class Aves; order Psittaciformes; family Psittacidae; genus Nestor; species Nestor notabilis. The sequence goes on along the minus strand of NW_009921274.1, from coordinate 25,328 downwards.
TTAGATCCACACTGTTGAGAGGATTTCTTTTGTTTTCGATATACTTTAGAACTTTTTCTTACTGCTTTTTACCCCTTTTGCCACTTATTATCCAGGGGTTGTCTTCAACTTCCCTTTTCAACTTCCTTCATTTTATAATGTTTAAGTTATACTAATTGATATTTAGTACAGTTCCTTCTGCATGTTGTATGGTGATCTTGCTTCAGATATTTGACTTTATTTCATTCTCTCCTGGGACTGTTCTGAAGTTAAGAATCTGTCCCCCATGTAGATACTGCTTATGCAATATAATTTCTGGTCTCTAGCCACCCACCAGTTTCCAGTCTAAAAATTAATTCATCATAACTAGGTCCAAAAAATAGTTTTTTTCCATGATGGACAACATGCCTGTCAAGTTGGGGAATTATCCATGATTTTTAGAAACTCTCAGTGATGGTTTACTGTTAGCTGCATGAGATAAAGTAGCACAGATGCTGAACTGAGTTTGTCCAGATGCCACTATTTTTATTCTTAGATATTGCAGACAAATGTTTAAGAAGTAACTCATCCCATTCTTGGGCTTGATTTGGTGGTTTGTGACACACCCCTGTCAGCATCCCTGGTCTTTGTTAGTCAGTATATCAATCCATATGTTTTTGAGACCTTTTAGTTGTGAGTTATAATTACCAAGTTGATCTTCCTTCCTTCTGCTTACTGCTTTTACTTACTCTATCTGTTTATGCAGGTTATAATCTGAGTGTGACACTCTGTTCACATGACTCATCCCATCAGCTGTTAGTGATGCTAACTATATATTTTTGCTAGTAAGACTTTCCTGTTCCCTGGCTGTGTTATCCACACACCCAACCACTGCTGTAGAAGAATCTAAAA